>NC_090257.1:31210192-31230479 GCF_037325665.1 Littorina saxatilis | reverse complement strand
CACACACACACACACACCATCATCATCATCTCTAGTCTACCGGAATAGATTTAGTCAAAATTGACCAAATGTAAAATGAACAGAAAACCTATCGTTTCAAGTTGTGGCTAACTCACATTGCCTTCCCCACACCCCGCTTTCTCACACTCTTCCTGCACTTCCTTCAGTCTGTCTGCTGAGCGGCCTACCAGCACACACACACACACACACACACACACACACACACACACACGGAAAGACACACACAAAGAAACATTTCAAGTTGTGGTTAACTTACATTGCCTTCCCCACACCCCGCCATCTCACACTCTTCCTGCACTTCCTTCAGTCTGTCTGCTGAGCGGGCTACCAGTGCCAATTTAGGTTTGAACTTCGACAGGAACTTGGCCGTGTAGCCACCGATTCCCGAACTCGCCCCTGTAAAACGCACACACCCACAGAGATAGGCACATGCACTGGCGCAGGCACAGGCTCGCGCACATAAACACACGCACACACTCACATGCACGAACAGAAGTACACACACACACACACACACACACCAGAGACATAGATAGAACACGCGCACACATACACAAACGCGTACACATACGCACGCCACACACACATCCACACACAAACGCACGCGCACATACACACACACACATATACACACACACACACGCGCGCGCCCGCGCGCACACACACACCGCTTTTCAAAAGAGTCTGACATAAATATACTCCGAAACAAACTGACAAATTAGATAAAGCATGGAAGTTCTCACCAGTAATAAGTACCACCTTGTTCAGTAAATTCTCCATGATTTTCCTTCAGCACGAGTGATTGTACTTGTTATGACGTCATAAATAGCATTCGTCTGTGTCGTCATCTTATAAGGAATTTGGAAGAAGAAAAAAAAATCCAGTCTCGGTGACTTTGGCATTAGTGTTAGTCGAGACAGCTGGGCCCTCCTGTCGTTCACGAGTGACGAGTGTGTGTGTGTGTGTGTGTGCACTGCGTGTGTGTGTGTGTGTGTGTGCGTGTGCGTGTGTGTGTGTGTGTGTGTACTTGCTGGTTGGGAAGTCCTCACGGCCAATGTTATTGTTACAGAGAAGCTGTGGATTATTATAGAAACGTACGCCACGCAGACTGCTTGCCTGTGACAACAAAACGGGTGCAGTTTATCCCTGTCACTGCATGGTTAACATCCGATAGTTATTATCATTAGTATTGATTGAAAGACTTCATGTGTGTGCAGTTTTCGGTTGCGTTGACGCTATCCGCATACACAGGGAATTGTTTAACACTACCTACTATTGAGGTTTTTTAACAAATGGTAATTTCTGCATAAAAACAAAGCACATTGTCAAACATAGTGAATGCACAGTATGGATGAAAGAGTCAGAGAGCGAGAGAGAGAGAGAGAGAGAGAGAGAGAGAGAGAGAGAGAGAGAGAGAGAGAGAGAGAGAGAGAGAGAGGAGAGAGAGAGAGAGAGAGAGAGAGAGAGAGAGAGAGAGAGAGAGAGAGAGAGAGACTTAAGCAGCAATCAATCCACACTCGCCCCCACAACACTAATTTCAACCTCTTTATGTTTCACATCTTTTGATCCCACAGAGTTCAACAAGTCAACAATAAATAACAAAGCAATAATGAAACCATGATAACAGAAATCAACCAGCACATATCACAAAACCGGTAATTAAAAGATGACACCACTATAATTCAGAAAACATCTTTATGTTCCACCCTTTTGAGAAAAATAACAACAACAACAACCATGAAATCATAAATCCTATTCCTTCAAGAAACATAAACAAACAGAAAAACACACATAAGAAACTAATGTGACTATAGGAGAATTAAAATAAAGGTGCAGGGCATTCTTTGGATTAGTAAAAAATGTCCCTCCTTTTATAACTGGTATAACTGTTTACTTTCATGCATAACAAAAAAGCAATTAACAAAACATAATTCAAATACTGCATACAAAATACTTTAGTGCATAAAGAGAAAACCACACACACTGTGACACACACACACTGTGACACACACACGCACACACACACACACACACACACACACTCACACACACACACACACATATACACCCACATGCAAGCATGCAAGTGCACACACACAGACGATTCCTACAGCTATATCAACAATTAAATTATTTTACTGCACCGTCTTGGTGAAGTACAATGCTAATTTGATACATGAAATTTGGTAATCTAAGTTCCCATTGATAAATCACAACATATCAATACTTGTAGATCTCCAAAAATATCAATAAAGAATTAAAATCAAGTTTAGATAAGAAGAAAGAGTCCAGTATAATATAAAAGCTAGTACAACAATATTTGAACACATAATTACATCTTCTACATCTAACCCCACTAGCAACTTCTTGCTTGAAAAATTATAATACAAAGTCACAGAAGGAAAAGGATTATGTTTTACTGATGCATTTCAGGACTTATTGTCATTGAAACACACTTTCTTTCTTTATTTGGTGTTTAACGTCGTTTTCAACCACGAAGGTTATATCGCGACGGGGAAAGGGGGGAGATGGGATAGAGCCACTTGTCAATTGTTTCTTGTTCACAAAAGCACTAATCAAAAATGTGCTCCAGGGGCTTGCAACGTAGTACAATGTATTACCTTACTGGGAGAATGCAAGTTTCCAGTACAAAGGACTTAACATTTCTTACATACTGCTTGACTAAAATCTTTACAAAAATTGACTATATTCTTTTCAAGAAACACTTAACAAGGGTAAAAAGAGAAACAGAATCCGTTAGTCGCCTCTTACGACATGCTGGGGAGCATCGGGTAAATTCTTCCCCCTAACCCGCGGGGGATATTCAAACACATAGGCATTAGCTAGAGATGACAGGCACAGTGGAACCCCCCTTTTAAGACCCTCTTTTCTCAGACTTTCTGTTCATAGCCTTTGTAAATGTACCCCCATTTTAAAGGTGGTCGTCTACATGTTTTGCTTTTTTTTTCAATAATCTTACGGTCAGATTTCGCTAAAAAGTTATGTCAGATGATGAATGAACCATGGGGAAAAAAAGTTATAGAAAAAAAAAATATGTAAAAAAAGATTTTATTTTTGGGTAGCGTGACGTCCGGGGGGTATCAGGTATCAGTGTGAGTGTCACCTCAGTCACAGGCTTATAACTCAAAAAGTTTCGCTCTTTTCTAAAACGGTTTTCACCACTGGATAGAGCTTAAAAAACTCTTTGTAGAAAATGTAAAAATATAAAATCATTCAGAGGTGACATGCGACTCATTCCGTGGTGGAGGGTCACAATTAAATATTTTCGGACAAAAAATATACTCTTTTTACACACAAGGCCTTCCTTTTGTTTAATTATCACAGATGTGATGACTCTGAATGATGTCTTTTTGCCAACAGAGTTTTATGAAAGCCAGTCGGTAAAATGTCAGAAACTAACAAATTGAAATGAAGAAAAAGAAAGTATCTAAACTTGAATCTTTTGAAACTTTGCAACCATACATGTACCAAAATTGAAAATTGTGGAGAACAAAGAAAGAGAATCAAAAGAAAACTTCTCATAAAATGTAAGACGAAAGACGTGCAACCCATTATAACAGGTGAACAATTTTGATAAATGCATGAAAGATTTCAGACAGGATTCAAAGTCTGCAACAAAAATTCCGCAAGTTTGGACAATTATTGCAAGAATCTGAAACTGTGCAAGAAAACATTTTATGACACAAGAAGTATTTGCACAATTGTTTATGTACACAGTCAGCTAAAACAAGAAGATATTTACATAGAATTCAATGAATTTATGACAAATACACACATCATTCTTCTTCACCTACATTCGGAGGAAACAGTAGGCTTTGATATGTATGGCCGTTCCACCCCCCCCCCCCCCCCCCTCTTCCATTTAGGCATTCATACTCTGGTTCTTGGGGACACAAATATATCATTGAAAGGCTATATGTAATGTGCAGGTTGTTGTGATCACTGCACACAAGTGAAAAAATCAAACTATTAACTAATTTAAAGCAAACCATGCAATCAAGTAAAGAAAGAAAGACAAAATGATACAAATGCTTAACTGATCCAACACTTTTCTGAGATCAAACATTCTTTTTTGGCAGTTTTGTTGCAACTGTATTGCAACTTCAAGTAATTCTTGCAGTCTCAAAACACACAACCATGTTCATGCAACACAACTAATTCAAATATTTCAACTCCCATGTTGAAAAGATTCTTTCAAACTCATTTCTCTATATCTTGTGCCACCACATCAATGTTTCTCTCAAGAAAAAGACAAACAAATACATGTACAACTCATGCTTCAACAACATAAAAGCAAAACCAGCAAATCCCTCTTTAAAGATCAAAAGTAAAATTACTAGTTGAGATGTACCGTACTTTCCGGGTCATAAGGCGCGACTTTTTTCCTCCAGTTCGACCCCTGCGTCTTGTATAACGAAGCGCCTAATCCGTGTATGAAATACGAAAAAAATCAAAGAGACCGCTTGAGTACCAGTCAAACAACTTGTGATAATGCATGTTTCAGCTACTAGGTACTGCCCTGCCTTTGATCTGGCCGCACACACAGATTTCCACTCTGTTAAACTCGGTCACTGACCGGTCACTGACCCCGATGCAGGAAGTGTTTCCTCTCTCAGATATGACAGGGGAACCACCTCTCATGGCAAAAACTGGGTCATTGACCCCTGGGAAGAAGGTCGTGTCTTTTAACAAGGCCACCCAGCTATCACAATGCCTTTGATCTGGCCGCACACACAGAGCACACATATTTTCACTCAGTTAACCCCGATGCAGGAAGTGTTTCCTCTCTCAGATATGACAGGGGAACCACCTCTCATGGCAAAAACTAGGTCATTTTGGTGCGCCCTATCGGCCCCCTGCGTCCAATGGGTGACTGGATTACAATTTTTTTTAAAAAGAAGGGGGTGCGTCTTAGATAACGAAGCGCCTTGTCACCCGAAAAGTACGGTATTCCAAACAACAACAAAAAACAACCAAAAAACATATGTGACCCTCCACCACGAAATGACTCGCATGTCACCTCGTGCGGTTCTGTGTGCTAGGCTTAATATAAGTCCGGGGAGTGTCTGGTAACAGTGTGAGGGTCACCTTAGTCACAGGCTTGTAACTCAAACAGTTTTCGCTCTTTTCTAAAACGGTTTTCACCACTGGATAGAGCATAAAAAACGCTCGCGCTGGACCCGAGTACTCTTCAGACTGGCTCGCTCCCCCAGTATGAAAGTTTTTGTCTTGTGCACGTTTAAGACCAAGTGATTGCTCTTATCAATACGCCATGCATATTCATGAGCATTATTCCTTTTTGCTGATCCAGAGAGAGCACAGGGCGACCAACGACCTCTGCCACGGAAACGCCCCGGCACCTGCGATATCTCACGTGCGAGAAACATAACTAGCGTTGGCAGCGATAAGGACCGTACGTGAGAAAAAGGGTGCGAAACCATGAAAGTCTCTTGCAAGGAATGGCACTACGGTTAGACCGACCATAAAACAAGTGTCCAGTCCAAGAACTAGAGACAAAGAAACGGAGAGAGAGAGAGAGAGAGAGAGAGAGAGAGAGAGAGAGAGAGAGAGAGAGAGAGAGAGAGAGAGAGAGAGAGAGAGAGAGAGAGAGAGAGAGAGAGACAGAGCGAGACAGACAGACAAACAGACAGACAGACAGAGAGAATCTCATCCCGTTACAATGTGGAACATTAAGGGTGGACCCAGTATGAAAGTTTTTGTCTTGTGCACGTGGATTTAAAAAAAAAAAAAACTTGACTAAAGGTAAAAAGGCTGAACATTTGTAAGTACATGTAATACTAATAGCAAAGTCGACGGCGCGAAGCCCCAGGGGGGTTTGGGGGCATTTCGGGCGGAATTTTGTTCTCTCCAAAGAACCCAACTGGTGCAATTTGGTGTCATCTTAGCTCCAAGTTTGCCATTAAATTCAGTTTTTAGAACCATTTTTGCCTCCCCCATTTATTTTTTCGGCGGACACTTTTGCTTTTTCGGCGGAACAAAAAAAAAATTCAGCGGAAATTTGCCTTTCGGCAGACAATTCCCATGCCTGTATAGGTATGCTCCCTAAAAAATCCCCAATCACTGACATAAAACTTCAAATAAAAAAAAATCTGACAGTTGACTGCTAATGTTCCTAAATCAAAAATGACATTGTGAATGCAAGGTAAGGTAAGGCAAGGTAAGGTGATGTCATATATATAATATATAGTTCTGTGGGGTTACTCTCGTGGAAATTTGTTTTGCCTTCTCCGTAGGAAACCTGAGCTGCCAATACAGTACGACGCTACCTGTCTTTTTTTTTTCTATAATTAAAATTCCCCAAATCAAGTCATTCTTAATTTTTAATCACAAATAAAACAAATAACTACACTACAAACATATACAGAGGTACCTGCAATGTTAGGCCCCTCCAATGAAAGGTCACCTCCCTTGAAAGGACACCTTCACTTGTTCATAAATTGTCTATCATTTCTACTCAAATGTACCTGCAATAACAGACCACCTGCAATGCAGGGACACCTTTGGCTGGTCCCAAGGGTGTCCTTTCATCACAGGTACCACTGTTTTAACAAGCTAATGATCCCCTGTTGAAGTGACTCAGCAGAAGTGTCGTGTGATCTTCCGAGGGTAGCCTACTGCAGCGACACGACATCCCTCCCTGGAGCGTCTGTAAAATCGGTAAGTCTGGCAGTGGAACGATATTCAGATGTGGATGGAGCAGTGAGAGCACACCGGGACAAGGAACAGGTGTTAGGGCAGCACACAAAAACAAATAGAAAAAAAATCTCCCATCGTTAATTAAGCCCCGACCAGCGGTGCAGGTACGACCCCCACCCCCCTGCCGCCTGCTGGGCCTGGTTGGGGGCCGCCTCGTCTCCCGTAGCGATGGCTTCCAGCTGAGCTTTCTCATCGGGGTTCAGCTTCAGCATCATATTCAGCACTGGGATTAGTGCTATGCGCTCATCTCCCTCTTTGCGCGTCAAGAACTGAAAACATGAATACAGATGCCATTAACCCAAATACCAAATGGCATGGAAAGTAACTTGGTTAATTTCAAACTTAAACAAGAAGAGCAAACGCTCGATCGAGTCACTTTCGCAGTTCTGAATATTATATGAGGCATCAGATGGACAGGAAGAAATTGCTATTCACAACACAATGAGTCACGTTCACATAAAATTTGAGCCCGGTCACTTTTATAGTTTCCGAGAAAAGCCCAACGTTAAGTTGTGTGTTGCCGAACAGAAAAGGCTAGTTATCTCCCTTGTTTTTCTGATAACGTTCGTAAAAGGCTACAGATGTAAATACTTTGATGTAAAGAATAATCCTACAAAGTTTCAATCACATCCGATGAACTTTGTCAAAGATATAAAATGTCTAATTTTTCCTTTGACGCTGACCTGTGACCTTGAAAAAGGTCAAAGGTCAACGAAACCATCGTTAAAGTGTAGAGGTCATTGGAGGTCACGACTAAACAAAATATGAGCCCGATCGCTTTGATAGTTTCCGAGAAAAGTCCAACGTTAAGGGCAGACCGGGTAGGCAAAATGAGTTATTTTTGGTCTCATACACCTTTTTGGGGTTGTTGCATTTTTCACACCTTTGAACATCCTGGAATGCATTCAATAATCTGCTTTTGTCATTTTAGACATGTATTCATGTAAATAAAACCATTTTCAAACCGATGTTTTGTTGTTTTTGTCTGTGTTTTATCAAAAAAATCGAAAAAATGGTCAACTTTGGATACTCCGTGCTGGTAAATGTGCGCACATGACATGACCCTTCGCTGTTCAAACTGTGTGGAAATTTCCGTTCTTCAAGATGACGTCATCACCGTTGGGGAATTTCCGTTGACATAGGCACAAAGAGAGAGAATCCGTTCCAACCGAAACCCCGGAATTAATATATGCAAATATATGTAGGTCAAAGGCATTTGGCGCAAGCGCAGTAGACAACTTATCAGTCCCCCGGTGTCAACAAATCCATGACGTTTTCACCGATTCAGCAGCATTTTTCAAAGTTTTGAGCTGCGGAGAACAACCCTAACATTGGAAATGTTCGGCATAGTGGCAAGAAATATCAGAGAAAGATGAACCAGCAGCAGCGAACAGTAGAAGGAAGTAACAACACTCCGAAATGAACCAACATTATCGTATTGAAGCAGACGACATTCTAAGATTCTTGACTCGACGAGGTGGGTTTTGCTTCTTTCTCTTTTCGATCTTGTTTGTTTGACAACGTGATTTATTGCACATTGTTATGTTGTTGTTGTTGTAAGAATGTGTTAGGGTTTGCAGGTAAATGATAAACAGTTTGTGTCTGAAGTATTTTGCGTGTTTCTTGATCCAATTTACTGACCATGCCGCCGCCGCACACCCCCCCCTCCCTCCCTCCCTCAATCATCTCTGTGATATCGTCTTCACAACCCCTATTTTATTGTTCTTCGCTTGCCAGTCCTTGAGAGCTTACTATGGTGTAACATGTCATCGTTATTCTTTGTCTGGGGTCAAACTGAGAAGCAGCATCTGAGCGATGTACGACTGACACAGTTTCTGTTTCTGGTCATTGACCGTAGGAAAATAAGTACCCTACTAGAGAGCGTTCTCTAATTCTAAAGGATTGGTTTACACCAGCATGGCTGACCAACCTATCATTGACAGCAATATTGTTGTCAAATCTTTTCCATTAACTAAGGAATAAAAAAAATAGATCCAATTTACTTCACCAAAGAAAAAAAAGGAGTTAAACTAAAGGACTGGGGATGCAACTCATGAATCAAAAGCATAAAGATCACCTGCAAACAGTGCTAGGTTTAGGAAATCTGAAAATGTATACACACACACAGAACACACACACACACACACACACACACAAAACAGACAACAGACAAGAAACAAGCAAATACATAGCAAGTGTGATGAAATAAATTAATTTTAAAAGAAAAATATGAAAAGAAAGAAAGAAAGAAAGAAAATAATTCAGCTAGTTTCAGTATTAGTTCCTGTGTGTATGTGATTGTGTGGTTACTCAAATCCCATAGTAAACTTGACATGTAAATTTTGTGATAGGGGCCAATTAATGAATGTCTTTTGTGTGTGTGTGTGTGTGTGTGTGTTCGTCAACCGACATATGTGGGTACGAGCCGCTGAGGTGGTTGTAAGAAAACCCGCCTGGTTCAGTGGTTGGGGGCTGATTGGGATTTCTGATTTACCGGCCTAGCCAAAAAGTTGAGGTACACCCCATGTAACATGGTCATTTGCAAAATAAAGTACAAGCACTTGTTGACGTTTATATTGAGTCTTAAATTTTGCAGCTTATTACAAACAAAAACCATGGACAGTTGTATCAAATATTAAATCAGTGTTTGTGTATTTATTAGGTTGGAGCAAGGGGAGAGCCAGTCCTCCTGTGGTGGCAGCGAGGAGAAAGATTGACCTGATGGAAAAGTTTGCTAAACCGGAACTACCCTCTTCCACAGCAGAAACATCAGCTTTGCCATCTTCTGACCAACCATAAGAAGATACAGATACTTTGCCATCTTCTGACCCATCACAAGCAGATATGGATACTGGTACTGTGCAACGTCACTCCGCTGACATGTGTTGGGCTTTTGTCAACATTGATCAGCTCAATCTATTGCTGAAAGGTCTATATCCTGTACTGAATGCTTGTCTGATAGCAGTCTGATTATGAAAGAAGGTGATGCATCAGCCCAAGGATTTGCACAGGCCCTGCATCTGGAGTGCATATGAGTGTCCATTCAAGTCTGCAGTTGTTTACTCTTCTCCCGGTGTTTGCAACGCTTCGGGTGGTAAAGTTGCATTTTAAATAATCCGCGTATGACCATGTTGGTACATGGAAAGGGACATTCAGCTTTACAGAAATTTGCTGCAGTGTTAGGATTGAGCACAGAAATATTGTAATTAAAATGTTGCAACTTTTGAATGGCTTGATAGCTTTGTTCCATTTGTGTATATATAATTATGTAATGTTGTTGATGATTTGTGAAGCATCATTTCTATGCAATGGAATAAGAAATCAGTGCATCCGTTGGGTTTTTATGAGTCTGACAGTTTGGTTCTGATCAATATTTTCATATCAGCACAAACACAGATAATTGACTTTTTTAATGTTTTCATATGATTTTTTTTTAAATCAAAAAAATCTGATAATTTGATTATCAAATCATTTCCCCTTCATAGTTAAAGTGTTATTCTGGTTAAAAAAAACCCACCCCATTAATTCAAGCTCTACTGTGGTACTAGTTTACCGGGGTACTAGTGAGACTCTTTTACATGCTGTTTTCTCTACATGTAATTTGAGACAAAATGTGGTAATTAAAATGTTGTAACTTTTGAATGGCAAGATGGATTTGTTCCAATTTTGTATATGTTGTTTATGATTTGTGAAGCACCATTTCTGTGCATGGAATAAGAATACAGTGTTTTTATGAGTCCGACAGTTTCGTTTTGATTCATATCTGCACTAACATAGATGAGTTTTCAAATGATTTTTTTAAAAAAGTCTGGATAATTTGATCGTCAAATCATTTCCCCATCATAGTAAAGTGGTTATTCTTATAAAAACATATCAATTCAGGCTGCACTGTGCTACTAGTTTGAGGTACTGGTTGGAATCTTTCAAATGCTGTTTTCTCTGAATGTAATTTTCAGACAAACATCTGTAATTAAAATGTTGTAACTTTTGAATGGCTTGATGGATTTGTTTCATTTTTGTTTATGTTGTTTATGATTTGTAAAGCGTCAGTTTTGTGTATGGAATAAGAGTTAAGTGCATTGGTTGGGTTTTTATGAGTCTGACAGTTTGGTTCTGATTCATGTTTTCATATCGGTACAAACAAAGATGGCTGTTTTCATATGATGTATATAAAAAAAATCCTGATAATTTGATTGTCAAATCCTTTTCCCTACATAGTAAAGTGGTCATTCTGATAAAAACATATGCATTCAGGGTGCACTGTGCTACTGGTTTTTTTATGTACTGGTTCAAATCTTTAAAATGCTGTTTTCTCTGAATGTAATTTTCAGACAAAACGCTACAATTAAAATGTTGCAACTTTTGAAAGGCTTGATGGATTTGTTCAGTTTTTGTATATGTTGTTTATGAGTTGTACAGCATCAGTTCTGTGTATGGAATAAGAGTTCAGTGCATTGGTTGGGTTTTTATGAGTCTGACAGTTAGGATTTCATGTATTTTTCTTATCAGAACTGAACCGGTAACTGAAAATGCTAAATTAAAATAATATATTGCTTAGAAATGCTTTTCGATACACAGAATTATTAAACACACACATATTGCTGCAAAGAAGAAAAATTGGATCAAAACATGCACTGGTTCACAAACTGCAACATTTTAAAATAAGCACATTTTATAACGTTTTTCTCACATTTTGGTGAATAAAACCCCCCAAAATTGCTTTTCACTCAAAATTTAAAATGGTTTCCCTTAATTAGGTTATTCTGCTTGCAAAAATCAAACAAGCAGCAAGCTGTTTCCAAAATAAAAAAAAAAAGTGCTTGCCTACCCTGTCCCCCCAGGTGGTGTCTACGGCCGGCCGGCCGGACAGACTAACACTGACCGATTACATAGAGTCACTTTTTCTCAAGTGACTCAAAAAATCGTAGCAAAGTGACTACTGCAAGTTTTCCGAAATTAAAAATGTTCAAACATTGCAGAAAGCCAGTGGAAAGTTACCGTAATTTTCAACCTGCAAGGTGCATCTATTTTCTTGCAGTCAGACACAAAATGCACAAACGGAATGGCATCTGCCAATATTTCAAAACAAACAAAACCCTACATGCATGAACACACCAAAAATACAAACACTCATGCCACTGAACTAAATGCTGCCATTTCTATCAGATTTCAGAGCATCACCACTTAATAGAGGAATTCTGGAAATATGTCAGTTGGGTTTGTTTGTGACAGAGTGAATTCTCTTGCTTTTAGTGAGGCAAGCTTTCTACATGTGCTCCTTGTCCACGTGTTTCAAACACACCCCTCGCTAGTGATTGGCCTATAATGTTGTGTGGACACACCCCTCGCTAGTGATTGGCCTATAATGTTGTGAGGACACACCCCTCGCTAGTGATTGGCCTATAATGTTGTGAGGACACACCCCTCGCTAGTGATTGGCCTATAATGTTGTGAGGACAAATTTGACCAACTAAAAGCAAGAGTATTCACACTTTCACAACCCCTACAAACCTGACAGAGTTCATTTCCAACATCATCTATTTCCCAAATGGACCTGTGGGAATACATGAAAATATTTTTGAATCTAACCTTCATGAGAATGTTCTTGAGGTACTCCAGGTTCTGAAGATCATCCTCTCGCTGTTGGTTCCGGTACAGTCGTCTTATCTCCTCCTTCAGCACCTTGATCTGCTCAGTCATGCGTGACACTGACTCCTCACTCTCGTTCAGCAACTGCAAAATAACCAAGTTTATTTGATAGTGTAAGTCATCTCTGTGCTGAATAATCAGATGGTTAGCAGCTGTTTGTGTGTGTGTGTGTGTGTGTGTGTGTGTGTGTGTGTGTGTGTGTGTGTGTGCGTGCGTGCATGCCTGCACTTGTACGTTTTAGCATGTGATGTGTGTGTGTGTGTGTATGTGTGTGTGTGTGTGTGTGTGTCTGTGTGGGCAAGTGTGTATGTGTGTGTGTGTGTGTGTGTGCATGTGTGTGTGTGTGTGTGTGTGTGTGTGTGTGTGTGTGCGTGTGTGCGTGCATGCCTGCACTTGTACGTTTAAGCATGTGATGTGTGTCTGTGTGTGTGTGTGTGTATGTGTGTGTGTGTGTGTGTGTGTGTGTGTGTGTGTGTGTGTGTGTGTGCGTGCATGCCTGCACTTGTACGTTTAAGCATGTGATGTGTGTCTGTGTGTGTGTGTGTGTATGTGTGTGTGTGTGTGTGTGTGTGTGTGTGTGTGCGTGCATGCCTGCACTTGTACGTTTAAGCATGTGATGTGTGTCTGTGTGTGTGTGTGTGTGTATGTGTGTGTGTGTGTGTGTGTGTGTGTGTGTGTGTGTGTGTGTGTGTGTGTGGGCAAGTGGGTATGTGTGTGTGTGTGCGTGCATGCCTGCACTTGTACGTTTAAGCATGTGATGTGATGTGTGTGTGTGTGTGTGCATGCACGTGTATGTATATATATATATGTGTGCTATCTTTTTACCAAAACTTCAATGCCAAAGCTTCTTGAATTGCACTTCGCGAAATCGACACTGCCCAACGAATTTGATGCTTTACCCTAGATAAGTAAGATGTCTTACATTTCAGTCTAATCGTATCTTACCTCTGTGAGATGTTCAATCTTCTTGTGAGCAGTGTTGAGGTTGGCCTTCAGCTCTTCTTCATCCACAACAGTTGGTATCACTCCTCCTGAAAAACAGACATCATCCTTATTGATACCAAACCTTGAAAGGTTAGTTGAACCCCTATTTTAAGACTTGCAATAATCTGAGAAAATCAGACCTTAAACAGGAAGGAGTCTTAAAATGGGTAATTCTACAGAGGTATTTGAGCAGGTCTAAGAAAACAGGGTCTTAAAAGGGAGGATCGAGTCTTAAATTGGGGGGTCTTATAAGGGGGGGCTTCACTGTACACCATCACAGACTTGTCCAAGCTTTAACATGAGCTCAATCAATCAATCAATCAATATGAGGCTTATATCGCGCGTATTCCGTGGGTACAGTTCTAAGCGCAGGGAATTTGTATTTTTTTTAAAATTTTTATTTTATGCAATTCATATCGCGCACATATTCAAGGCGCAGGGATTTATTTATGCCGTGTGAGATAGAATTTTTTTACACAATACATCACGCATTCACATCGGCCAGCAGATCGCAGCCATTTTGGCGCTTATCCTACTTTTCACGGCCTATTATTCCAAGTTACACGGGTATTTTGGTGGACATTTTTATCTATGCCTATACAATTTTGCCAGGAAAGACCCTTTTGTCAATCGTGGGATCTTTAACGTGCACACCCCAATGTAGTGTACATGAAGGGACCTCGGTTTTTCGTCTCATCCGAAAGACTAGCACTTGAACCCACCACCTAGGTTAGGAAAGGGGGGAGAAAATTGCTAACGTCCTGACCCAGGGTCGAACTCGCAACCTCTCGCTTCCGAGCGCAAGTGCGTTACCACTCGGCCACATGAGCTGAGACCATCATTCCACTCGAACACAAAAATTGACATCCCGAATGATGAATTCATTTCACACACAATGACACTGATGTCAGCAACAAAACTTATTCATCCTGTGGTGGTGCACATGGTGATATACATTTAAAAAATTTTAAATGTGTTGTTTTTTGTCACGAAACCGATTCAGCATCAAAACTTTTTCTCTGTTTTGTTCTCGGTCTACTCCAAATACTATTCACATTTTGATTTACAAGATTGTTTGCATGAGAAAGGATTCTGTACTACAGTGGTCCCTGCGATGAAAGGACACCCTTTGGAATATCCAAAAGTGCCCATACATTACAGGTGGCCTGTCATGGCAGGTATATTCTGGTAGAAATAATAGAACAGGAACAACAGGTGTCCTTTTAAGGGAGGTGTCCTCTCATCGGAGGGGCCACACATCGCAGGTAGCACTGTATGACAGTGGTATCTGTGGAACTCAGCCAGCAAACCACAAATGATGAAGATCTCACCTGGAAGTTCTTCCAGAGGTGTGGTCAGCAGCTTTTCAAAGGACACTGATGGCACCTTGTGTGGGGTTGTCGTCTGCAGAGGAAAGAAGAAAGTGACCAAGATTAAGTGCTGAATGCTGCAATCCCAGATAAGAAGAAGAGCAAATGCTTGAACGACTCCCCTTCGCAGTTGTCACGATCACATGGCCGACTTTCCCAAGATGATCAAATCCTAGGTTAGCTTAGTGGTACGTGCTATGCAGAGGGGTAGGGGTGGGGGAGGGGGTGTGTGTTGGTGGAAGGGAGTATATAGTGTGTACCCAGTCTTAAGGGCCCGGTTTCAAAAACTTACAGAGCAAACAGTCGATGATACTGTGAGAAAAGGGAAGAAACAACACACATACAAACAACAGAATTTAAAAAAAAATACCAACAAACCTTGGTGACTGGCTCTGGGTCCACAATTTCAGATCCCTGGAAAACAGCAGAAACTTTTCAAAATTCATAAGATGCGAACGGAAAAACCATGCATACATCTGATTATTTAAGTTCGCAGATCCTATGCAAAAAGTGATAAAAATATTTCCAATGAAAACTGCTTTGTTGACAGCTGATCAAGTAACTGCAGAACAAAAACAAATTATTTCTTCAGAATATTTAATTTCTAATGCTACTGAACAGTTTCTACACACTGCGCACTCAAACATACAACACAAATTACCTCCCCTTCCTGTCGCTCTCCTTCAGGGGAGGGCATGACAGGATAGAACCCGGGCGGCGACCGTCTCTCTTCCGGCGCAGCGCTTTCCTTGCTGCGCAGCGCTCGCTGCAGGCTGTTGACTTCTCGCTGCAGACGGGTGTTCTCGGTCTGCGTCAGGTCTAGCTGCACCTGCAGCATCTCCACCTTGCTCCGCTCCTCTTCCCTGGCTGACTCAAGCTGGTCCTGTCAAGATGTACAACCGGTTTTTAGTGGGCGAGTCATTTGAGCATCTTGAAATGACATTGTACAGTGGTACAATGGGACCCCCCCCCCCCCCCCCCCAGCTCCTTTTATGACATTCCAAAATCTGAGGTCTTCTTCTTCTTCTTTTGCGTTCATGGGCTGAAACTCGCACGTGCACTCGTGGTTTTTGTGTGCACAAAATGGGATTTTACGTGTATGACCGATTTTACCCCGCCATTTAGGCAGCCATACGCCGCTTTCGGAGGAAGCATGCTGGGTATTTTCGTGTTTCTATAACCCACCGAACTCTGACATGGATTACAGGATCTTTTTTTTCGTGCGCACTTGATCTTGTGCTTGCGTGTACACACGGGGGTGTTCGGACACCGAGGAGAGTCGGCACACAAAGTTGACTCTGAGAAATAAATCTCTCCGCCGAACGTGGGGACGAACTCACGCTGACAGCGGCAAACTGGATACAAATCCAGCGCGCTACCGACTGAGCTACATCCTCGCCCAAATCTGAGGTCTCAAATGGGAGGGAGCCTTAAAAAAGGGAGGTAAATTTACAGGGGCTATGAACTGAACATCTGAGAAAGGAGGGTCTTAAGGGGAGGTGGGCCAGTGCACTACCTTTTTTTTAATTTTGAATGTTTTATTGTGTCTGAATGTTATTTTATGAAAGAAATGAACAAATGATGACAAAGAATAGTCACTTTTTGTATTTTCGGTTGCTGGTTTTTGTTTCACGGGACAAAAACAGTCAAAATACAGACAAAAGTGGAGTACAGGAGTTACAACGGATTTTCATCAGATGTGATTGTCACACTTCTAATTATTGTTTTATTTTATCCTTCTGGGTATGCTCTAGGGGATTACGAAGCAGATCTTGTTTATTATATTTATATTTGGAGTTAGGAACACTTCTTTGTTACAACTGTCAAACTTTAGGGTAACGCTTGCGAAATTATTTTTTGAAATAATCTGGATATGACTATAATAAAATTTCAGCAAAATCCCTTCGTAATCCCCCAGAATGTTATATTCTGCACAAACTACAAAAGAAAATATTGCTCTAGCTAAATTACAGCCAGAGAAATCGCGTAACCCAAGACGTAACCGTAGGCAAAATGGCTGAACTGAGAAAAACGACATTGAAGATTGAACACCACAGAAACACTATTGAAACAGACACACAAGGACAAAACTGTGTTATGAATGAACAGCTTAGTTTATTTGAATTGCAAACTACTTAGCCTTTAGCACGCCAGCAGAGAATTTATGCGTCCATCCCTTCTTTCCCTCTGTCAACCAGCATGGGGATACTGCCCCAGTGCTAAACGTGTATCAATGACCGTTTCTCGTTTGTATTTGCATGCAAGAATAACGGTATTTTTAACGGTAACTTACTTGAGCCAGAACGAGACTTATTTCCTTCCGTTATCTCGTCGATTTGTTGGTTTCCTCGAAGTTTTCTGCTTTTGTTTTTACATCGATACAGTACTTTGGTGCTTCGACAAGCAAGATGGAGGATGATGAGTTTGAAACTTTCGTTTGAGTTGTTTTTTGACAACAAATCGTACGTGGAATCTGAACGATTTACTAAGGAAGCTCTTCGCAATGAACTGTGTATCGCGGTGAAGAAAATGACACAGTTCGTCAAGACAGTGACGGAATTTACGAAAGTGCAGATTGATACAAACAGTTGCTGATCCAGTTTCGTTCGGGAAATGGCAGGCCCAGCAAACATTACCGATAATCTGACTGATGTTGGATACTTTCTCCTGTTTTTGTTTTTTTGCGTAGCAAATGCTCAACTTGCTTGTCGAGGAGATACTGCACAGAAACTGACTCAAATTCAGCGCAAAGCAAGCCAAAGCCGAGACGTAAAAAGTGTGCTGCATGGCGTGTTCGGAAATGGCGACTTGTGGATCTGCGTGGAGATCAAAGCTTTCCTCTGTATCGGAAACACCGACAGAATCCAAACTTTGGCCTAGTACCAGCGGAACTACTTGTTGTTGCTAACCGAACTAATAAAGACATTGTCCTCTTTCTTATTTCGAGGCATTGTTATCGTATCAAAGGTTGTTTCTCAAGGAAAAATTCGCTTTCGGTTGTCACCGATCGTTTGATGTGTAACCAGGATGTTATAAAACCGAGTGAACTTCGGGTGTTCCCGTCATGGCCGAGAGTCTCTTCGGTAGTTTCCGTATGCAAAATTCGTAAGCTGAGCATGCGCACTCACAAAGTAAACTGGTTCCCGATTTCGGTTTATGAAACGAACCAATGGATGTCGAGTACCTTCCAAATAAGGACATTTCCGTTCGATTACGATTGCTGCCTTTGCAACGGACAAGTGGCTGAGTGAATGGAACATTCATCAAAACACTGAGGTCATGTTATAGGTCAAGAGCTGCTGCGCAGTTTCGTATGTCGTGAATGCACTGTTTTGCTGAGGACAAAGCCGTAACTAGCCTTTGAAATGAGACATTTTTTGGCGGGGGAATATCGACTACAGAAGACAATCAATGCCACACATGTTCACATTTTGTCTTTATTGACAGATAAATAGGACACTTTTGACAAAAACACCGACACACATGGATGATAGGTATGTTATGGAAACATAATCTGCTAAAATACCCAAAACAGTGTTTTGAACGATTTGGTCAATTTTGCACTGGCCCACCTGCCCTTAAAAAGGAGGAAGTCTTTAATTGGGGGGGGGGGGGGGGGGGTCTTAAATTGGGGGTTCCCCTGCACCTGCCATCATGGTACTGAAGGAATGGCAATTTCAGCTGAAATAAGCCGGGGGTCCAGGGGCCGCTCAGGCCCCCTGGCGGGGTGAAGGGGCTGTGCCCCATGTGGGGGTCAGGGGCAACGCCCCCTGAAGCTGACGACTTTTTACTAATTCAAATGTGTTTAGTGCCCTCTCCTTGAAGCTGAGAGGGATATAAGTGAAAGATAACAAGGCTTGAGTAAGAAAAAAATAATAATCTCAAGTCAATCAGCAGATTTTTTTTGTTTTTTGTTTTTTAATTTTTTTGTTTTTTTTGGTTTTTTTTTTTCGTTTTCGGCGGATTTCCGCCGATCGGCGGAAGAGTACCATGCCTGGAAAGGACACCCTTGGTCCTACCAGCCGAAAGTGTTTCCACCCTGCATGAGGCATAATTATGGTCACAGTGGTGGACAAGGGGATTACAGGTGTCCTTCATTTAGAGGTTTCCTCTCATTAGGTGGGTCGAGCCAAACCAAACTGGTTTCAAGCCAGCGGCCGCTATTGACTGAGTTATCTCCCTGCCATAACATGGACTTGACTCAGCTCTTCGATGCAATGTGAACCAACCTTGTACGCTTCTTTCTGTACGTCGAGCTGTAGCTGTAGCTGTGCCGCTTTCTCCTCCAGCTTGGTCATCACGGCCATCTTGTCTTGTGACACCTCCTCCAGTCTGTGCCAATCAAAACAATTCTGTCATAAATGTTTTTTCCGGAAATAACTTTTTTACTCTCTTTTTTTCTCAGGTCTTTTTGTGCATGTTTTTGTATGTTTGCTTATTGATGTCTATACTTGTCCATGTGTTTAAGGCATCATTTACTGCAAATTGTACTTATTTATACCCCACGCACACACACACACACACACAACACACACACACACACACACACACACACACACACACACACTAAAAGTCCAGTGGCAACTGCACGGTTTTACCCTCAAAGTCATGGGAGAGTCATATAATAATGCTCAAATATCCCTGGTAATCTCCCTGCCTGCACCTGCTAAAAACCACAACATCTTTAACGTCAGATGCAAGCTGACCTCTTTTTGAAGGCGTTGTCCCGTTCCTCAGTGTCACGCAGCATTTTGTTGTATCTCTGTATCAGACGCTCATGCTCCTCTTGCTGGGCCTCGTTGTCCTGCTGCATGGCAGACATCTTTTCACTGAAAATTAGACACGGTATCATCAATATTACTTTGAATGATATCAATATCTAAAGCTTCTCACTGCAACCGTACAAATCGTGATTCCATGAGTAACATCTATTCACTGCAAACCATACAATCGTGATTCCATGAGTAACATCTATTCACTGCAACCATACAAATCGTGATTCCATGAGTAACATCTATTCACTGCAAACCATACAAATCGTGATTCCGTAAGTAACATCTATTCACTGCCAAACCATACAAATCGTGATTCCATGAAGTAACATCTATTCACTGCAAACCATACAATCGTGATTCCATGAGTAACATCTATTCACTGCAAACCAATACAAATCGTGATTCCGTAAGTAAATATACATGCATAGCCTGGCGGTGACCTTAGTTACAATACATTTTGTACAGCTCATACGACAAATCAACGAGGTAAATTTTGTTCTCAAAAATCTTTGTCAGTTTCCGGTAAGACATGTTGAAGAAGTGAGAGAATGGTTCGTGACACCAATATTTGCATTATGGCACCTTCTCCAACTTAAAATCGCTGTCGAGATCAGATATTTCCCTTTGGAAAAGAGTGTGAAGAGAACACTGGTTGGTGTGTTCAGTTGGTGTTGTTTTAAGGGGTTACTTGTGTGTTTCAAATCGCGTGAAAGAAACATTACACATTTTGTGCACAGGTTCCTCTAAGCA
>NC_090257.1:31189972-31209992 GCF_037325665.1 Littorina saxatilis | reverse complement strand
CTCTTCCACAGCAGAAACATCAGCTTTGCCATCTTCTGACCAACCATAAGAAGATACAGATACTTTGCCATCTTCTGACCCATCACAAGCAGATATGGATACTGGTACTGTGCAACGTCACTCCGTCACTCCGCTGACATGTGTTGGGCTTTTGTCAACATTGATCAGCTCAATCTATTGCTGAAAGGTTTATATCCTGTACTGAATGCTTGTCTGATAGCAGTCTGATTATGAAAGAAGGTGATGCATCAGCCCAAGGATTTGCACAGGCCCTGCATCTGGAGTGCATATGAGTGTCCATTCAAGTCTGCAGTTGTTTACTCTTCTCCCGGTGTTTGCAACGCTTCGGGTGGTAAAGTTGCATTTTAAATAATCCGCGTATGACCAAGTTGGTACATGGAAAGGGACATTCAGCTTTACAGAAATTTGCTGCAGTGTTAGGATTGAGCACAGAAATTTGTATAAAATGTTGCAACTTTTGAAATGGCTTGATAGCTTTGTTCCATTTGTGTATATATAATTATGTAATGTTGTTGATGATTTGTGAAGCATCATTTCTATGCAATGGAATAAGAAATCAGTGCTCCGTTGGGTTTTTATGAGTCTGACAGTTTGGTTCTGATCAATATTTTCATATCATGCACAAACACAGATAATTGACTTTTTTAATGTTTTTCATATGATTTTTTTTTAAATCAAAAAAATCTGATAATTTGATTATCAAATCATTTCCCCTTCATAGTTAAGTGTTATTCTGGTTAAAAAAACCCCACCCCATTAATTCAAGCTCTACTGTGGTACTAGTTTACCGGGGTACTAGTGAGACTCTTTTACATGCTGTTTTCTCTACATGTAATTTGAGACAAAATGTGGTAATTAAAATGTTGTAACTTTTGAATGGCAAGATGGATTTGTTCCAATTTTGTATATGTTGTTTATGATTTGTGAAGCACCATTTCTGTGCATGGAATAAGAATACAGTGTTTTTATGAGTCCGACAGTTTCGTTTTGATTCATATCTGCACTAACATAGATGAGTTTTCAAATGATTTTTTTAAAAAGTCTGGATAATTTGATCGTCAAATCATTTCCCCATCATAGTAAAGTGGTTATTCTTATAAAAACATATCAATTCAGGCTGCACTGTGCTACTAGTTTGAGGTACTGGTTGGAATCTTTCAAATGCTGTTTTCTCTGAATGTAATTTTCAGACAAACATCTGTAATTAAAATGTTGTAACTTTTGAATGGCTTGATGGATTTGTTTCATTTTTGTTTATGTTGTTTATGATTTGTAAAGCGTCAGTTTTGTGTATGGAATAAGAGTTAAGTGCATTGGTTGGGTTTTTATGAGTCTGACAGTTTGGTTCTGATTCATGTTTTCATATCGGTACAAACAAAGATGGCTGTTTTCATGATGTATATAAAAAAAATCCTGATAATTTGATTGTCAAATCCTTTTCCCTACATAGTAAAGTGGTCATTCTGATAAAAACATATGAATTCAGGGTGCACTGTGCTACTGGTTTTTTTATGTACTGGTTCAAATCTTTAAAATGCTGTTTTCTCTGAATGTAATTTTCAGACAAAACGCTACAATTAAAATGTTGCAACTTTTGAAAGGCTTGATGGATTTGTTCAGTTTTTGTATATGTTGTTTATGAGTTGTACAGCATCAGTTCTGTGTATGGAATAAGAGTTCAGTGCATTGGTTGGGTTTTTATGAGTCTGACAGTTAGGATTTCATGTATTTTTCTTATCAGAACTGAACCGGTAACTGAAAATGCTAAATTAAAATAATATATTGCTTAGAAATGCTTTTCGATACACAGAATTATTAAACACACACATATTGCTGCAAAGAAGAAAAATTGGATCAAAACATGCACTGGTTCACAAACTGCAACATTTTAAAATAAGCACATTTTATAACGTTTTTCTCACACATTTTGGTGAATAAAACCCCCCAAAATTGCTTTTCACTCAAAATTTAAAATGGTTTCCCTTAATTAGGTTATTCTGCTTGCAAAAATCAAACAAGCAGCAAGCTGTTTCCAAAATAAAAAAAAAAGTGCTTGCCTACCCTGTCCCCCCAGGTGGTGTCTACGGCCGGCCGGCCGGACAGACTAACACTGACCGATTACATAGAGTCACTTTTTCTCAAGTGACTCAAAAAATCGTAGCAAAGTGACTACTGCAAGTTTTCCGAAATTAAAAATGTTCAAACATTGCAGAAAGCCAGTGGAAAGTTACCGTAATTTTCAACCTGCAAGGTGCATCTATTTTCTTGCAGTCAGACACAAAATGCACAAACGGAATGGCATCTGCCAATATTTCAAAACAAACAACCCTACATGCATGAACACACCAAAAATACAAACACTCATGCCACTGAACTAAATGCTGCCATTTCTATCAGATTTCAGAGCATCACCACTTAATAGAGGAATTCTGGAAATATGTCAGTTGGGTTTGTTTGTGACAGAGTGAATTCTCTTGCTTTTAGTGAGGCAAGCTTTCTACACGTGCTTATTGTCCACATGTTTCAAACACAACCCTCGCTAGTGACTGGCCTATAATGTTGTGTGGACACACCCCTCGCTAGTGATTGGCCTATAATGTTGTGAGGACACACCCCTCGCTAGTGATTGGCCTATAATGTTGTGAGGACACACCCCTCGCTAGTGATTGGCCTATAATGTTGTGAGGACAAATTTGACCAACTAAAAGCAAGAGTATTCACACTTTCACAACCCCTACAAACCTGACAGAGTTCATTTCCAACATCATCTATTTCCCAAATGGACCTGTGGGAATACATGAAAAATATTTTGATTCTAACCTTCATGAGAATGTTCTTGAGGTACTCCAGGTTCTGAAGATCATCCTCTCGCTGTTGGTTCCGGTACAGTCGTCTTATCTCCTCCTTCAGCACCTTGATCTGCTCAGTCATGCGTGACACTGACTCCTCACTCTCGTTCAGCAACTGCAAAATAACCAAGTTTATTTGATAGTGTAAGTCATCTCTGTGCTGAATAATCAGATGGTTAGCAGCTGTTTTGTGTTGTGTGTGTGTGTGTGTGTGTGTGTGTGTGTGTGTGTGTGTGTGCGTGCGTGCATGCCTGCACTTGTACGTTTTAGCATGTGATGTGTGTGTGTGTGTGTATGTGTGTGTGTGTGTGTGTGTGTCTGTGTGGGCAAGTGTGTATGTGTGTGTGTGTGTGTGTGGTGCATGTGTGTGTGTGTGTGTGTGTGTGTGTGTGTGTGTGTGCGTGGTGCGTGCATGCCTGCACTTGTACGTTTAAGCATGTGATGTGTGTCTGTGTGTGTGTGTGTGTATGTGTGTGTGTGTGTGTGTGTGTGTGTGTGTGTGTGTGTGTGTGTGTGTGCGTGCATGCCTGCACTTGTACGTTTAAGCATGTGATGTGTGTCTGTGTGTGTGTGTGTGTATGTGTGTGTGTGTGTGTGTGTGTGTGTGTGTGCGTGCATGCCTGCACTTGTACGTTTAAGCATGTGATGTGTGTCTGTGTGTGTGTGTGTGTGTGTATGTGTGTGTGTGTGTGTGTGTGTGTGTGTGTGTGTGTGTGTGTGTGTGTGTGGGCAAGTGGGTATGTGTGTGTGTGTGCGTGCATGCCTGCACTTGTACGTTTAAGCATGTGATGTGATGTGTGTGTGTGTGTGTGCATGCACGTGTATGTATATATATATATGTGTGCTATCTTTTTACCAAAACTTCAATGCCAAAGCTTCTTGAATTGCACTTCGCGAAATCGACACTGCCCAACGAATTTGATGCTTTACCCTAGATAAGTAAGATGTCTTACATTTCAGTCTAATCGTATCTTACCTCTGTGAGATGTTCAATCTTCTTGTGAGCAGTGTTGAGGTTGGCCTTCAGCTCTTCTTCATCCACAACAGTTGGTATCACTCCTCCTGAAAAACAGACATCATCCTTATTGATACCAAACCTTGAAAGGTAGTTGAACCCCTATTTTAAGACTTGCAATAATCTGAGAAAATCAGACCTTAAACAGGAAGGAGTCTTAAAATGGGTAATTCTACAGAGGTATTTGAGCAGGTCTAAGAAAACAGGGTCTTAAAAGGGAGGATCGAGTCTTAAATTGGGGGGTCTTATAAGGGGGGCTTCGCTGTACACCATCACAGACTTGTCCAAGCTTTAACATGAGCTCAATCAATCAATCAATCAATATGAGGCTTATATCGCGCGTATTCCGTGGGTACAGTTCTAAGCGCAGGGATTTTTATTTTGTTTATTTTGTTTATTTTTATGCAATTTATATCGCGCACATATTCAAGGCGCAGGGATTTATTTATGCCGTGTGAGATAGAATTTTTTACACAATACATCACGCATTCACATCGGCCAGCAGATCGCAGCCATTTTGGCGCTTATCCTACTTTTCACGGCCTATTATTCCAAGTCACACGGGTATTTTGGTGGACATTTTTATCTATGCCTATACAATTTTGCCAGGAAAGACCCTTTTGTCAATCGTGGGATCTTTAACGTGCACACCCCAATGTAGTGTACATGAAGGGACCTCGGTTTTTCGTCTCATCCGAAAGACTAGCACTTGAACCCACCACCTAGGTTAGGAAAGGGGGGGAGAAAATTGCTAACGCCTTGACCCAGGGTCGAACTCGCAACCTCTCGCTTCCGAGCGCAAGTGCGTTACCACTCGGCCACATGAGCTGAGACCATCATTCCACTCGAACACAAAAATTGACATCCCGAATGATGAATTCATTTCACACACAATGACACTGATGTCAGCAACAAAACTTATTCATCCTGTGGTGGTGCACATGGTGATATACATTTAAAAAATTTTAAATGTGTTGTTTTTTGTCACGAAACCGATTCAGCATCAAAACTTTTTCTCTGTTTTGTTCTCGGTCTACTCCAAATACTATTCACATTTTGATTTACAAGATTGTTTGCATGAGAAAGGATTCTGTACTACAGTGGTCCCTGCGATGAAAGGACACCCTTTGGAATATCCAAAAGTGCCCATACATTACAGGTGGCCTGTCATGGCAGGTATATTCTGGTAGAAATAATAGAACAGGAACAACAGGTGTCCTTTTAAGGGAGGTGTCCTCTCATCGGAGGGGGCACACATCGCAGGTACCACTGTATGACAGTGGTATCTGTGGAACTCAGCCAGCAAACCACAAATGATGAAGATCTCACCTGGAAGTTCTTCCAGAGGTGTGGTCAGCAGCTTTTCAAAGGACACTGGTGGCACCTTGTGTGGGGTTGTCGTCTGCAGAGGAAAAAGAAAGTGACCAAGATTAAGTGCTGAATGCTGCAATCCCAGATAAGAAGAAGAGCAAATGCTTGAACGACTCCCCTTCGCAGTTGTCATGATCACATGGCCGACTTTCGCAAGATGATCAAATCCTAGGTTAGCTTAGTGGTACGTGCTATGCAGAGGGGTAGGGGTGGGGGGGGGTGTGTGTTGGTGGAAGGGAGTATATAGTGTGTACCCAGTCTTAAGGGCCCGGTTTCAAAAACTTACAGAGCAAACAGTCGATGATACTGTGAGAAAAGGGAAGAAACAACACACATACAAACAACAGAATTTAAAAAAAAAATACCAACAAACCTTGGTGACTGGCTCTGGGTCCACAATTTCAGATCCCTGGAAAACAGCAGAAACTTTTCAAAATTCATAAGATGCGAACGGAAAAACCATGCATACATCTGATTATTTAAGTTCGCAGATCCTATGCAAAAAGTGATAAAAATATTTCCAATGAAAAACTGCTTTGTTGACAGCTGATCAAGTAACTGCAGAACAAAAACAAATTATTTCTTCAGAATATTTAATTTCTAATGCTACTGAACAGTTTCTACACACTGCGCACTCAAACATACAACACAAATTACCTCCCCTTCCTGTCGCTCTCCTTCAGGGGAGGGCATGACAGGATAGAACCCGGGCGGCGACCGTCTCTCTTCCGGCGCAGCGCTTTCCTTGCTGCGCAGCGCTCGCTGCAGGCTGTTGACTTCTCGCTGCAGACGGGTGTTCTCGGTCTGCGTCAGGTCTAGCTGCACCTGCAGCATCTCCACCTTGCTCCGCTCCTCTTCCCTGGCTGACTCAAGCTGGTCCTGTCAAGATGTACAACCGGTTTTTAGTGGGCGAGTCATTTGAGCATCTTGAAATGACATTGTACAGTGGTACAATGGGACCCCCCCCCCCCCCCCCCCCCAGCTCCTTTTATGACATTCCAAAATCTGAGGTCTTCTTCTTCTTCTTTTGCGTTCATGGGCTGAAACTCGCACGTGCACTCGTGGTTTTTGCACGAGTGGAATTTTACGTGTATGACCGTTTTTTTTACCCCGCCATTTAGGCAGCCATAAGTCGTTTTCGGAGGAAGCATGCTGGGTATTTTCGTGTTTCTATAACCCACCGAACTCTGACATGGATTACAGGATCTTTTTTTCGTGCGCACTTGGTCTTGTGCTTGCGTGTACACACGGGGGTGTTCGGACACCGAGGAGAGTCGGCACACAAAGTTGACTCTGAGAAATAAATCTCTCGCCGAACGTGGGGACGAACTCACGCTGACAGCGGCAAACTGGATACAAATCCAGCGCGCTACCGACTGAGCTACATCCTCGCCCAAATCTGAGGTCTCAAATGGGAGGGAGCCTTAAAATGGAGGTAAATTTACAGGGGCTATGAACTGAACATCTGAGAAAGGAGGGTCTTAAGGGGAGGTGGGCCAGTGCACTACCTTTTTTTAAATTTTGAATGTTTTATTGTGTCTGAATGTTATTTTATGAAAGAAATGAACAAATGATGACAAAGAATAGTCACTTTTTGTATTTTCGGTTGCTGGTTTTTGTTTTACGGGACAAAAACAGTCAAAATACAGACAAAAGTGGAGTACAGGAGTTACACGGATTTTCATCAGATGTGATTGTCACACTTCTAATTATTGTTTTATTTTATCCTTCTGGGTATGCTCTAGGGGATTACGAAGCAGATCTTGTTTATTATATTTATATTTGGAGTTAGGAACACTTCTTTGTTACAACTGTCAAACTTTAGGGTAACGCTTGCGAAATTATTTTTTGAAATAATCTGGATATGACTATAATAAAATTTCAGCAAAATCCCTTCGTAATCCCCCAGAATGTTATATTCTGCACAAACTACAAAAGAAAATATTGCTCTAGCTAAATTACAGCCAGAGAAATCGCGTAACCCAAGACGTAACCGTAGGCAAAATGGCTGAACTGAGAAAAACGACATTGAAGATTGAACACCACAGAAACACTATTGAAACAGACACACAAGGACAAAACTGTGTTATGAATGAACAGCTTAGTTTATTTGAATTGCAAACTACTTAGCCTTTAGCACGCCAGCAGAGAATTTATGCGTCCATCCCTTCTTTCCCTCTGTCAACCAGCATGGGGATACTGCCCCAGTGCTAAACGTGTATCAATGACCCGTTTCTCGTTTGTATTTGCATGCAAGAATAACGGTATTTTTAACGGTAACTTACTTGAGCCAGAACGAGACTTATTTCCTTCCGTTATCTCGTCGATTTGTTGGTTTCCTCGAAGTTTTCTGCTTTTGTTTTTACATCGATACAGTACTTTGGTGCTTCGACAAGCAAGATGGAGGATGATGAGTTTGAAACTTTCGTTTGAGTTGTTTTTTGACAACAAATCGTACGTGGAATCTGAACGATTTACTAAGGAAGCTCTTCGCAATGAACTGTGTATCGCGGTGAAGAAAATGACACAGTTCGTCAAGACAGTGACGGAATTTACGAAAGTGCAGATTGATACAAACAGTTGCTGATCCAGTTTCGTTCGGGAAATGGCAGGCCCAGCAAACATTACCGATAATCTGACTGATGTTGGATACTTTCTCCTGTTTTTGTTTTTTTGCGTAGCAAATGCTCAACTTGCTTGTCGAGGAGATACTGCACAGAAACTGACTCAAATTCAGCGCAAAGCAAGCCAAAGCCGAGACGTAAAAAGTGTGCTGCATGGCGTGTTCGGAAATGGCGACTTGTGGATCTGCGTGGAGATCAAAGCTTTCCTCTGTATCGGAAACACCGACAGAATCCAAACTTTGGCCTAGTACCAGCGGAACTACTTGTTGTTGCTAACCGAACTAATAAAGACATTGTCCTCTTTCTTATTTCGAGGCATTGTTATCGTATCAAAGGTTGTTTCTCAAGGAAAAATTCGCTTTCGGTTGTCACCGATCGTTTGATGTGTAACCAGGATGTTATAAAACCGAGTGAACTTCGGGTGTTCCCGTCATGGCCGAGAGTCTCTTCGGTAGTTTCCGTATGCAAAATTCGTAAGCTGAGCATGCGCACTCACAAAGTAAACTGGTTCCCGATTTCGGTTTATGAAACGAACCAATGGATGTCGAGTACCTTCCAAATAAGGACATTTCCGTTCGATTACGATTGCTGCCTTTGCAACGGACAAGTGGCTGAGTGAATGGAACATTCATCAAAACACTGAGGTCATGTTATAGGTCAAGAGCTGCTGCGCAGTTTCGTATGTCGTGAATGCACTGTTTTGCTGAGGACAAAGCCGTAACTAGCCTTTGAAATGAGACATTTTTTGGCGGGGGAATATCGACTACAGAAGACAATCAATGCCACACATGTTCACATTTTGTCTTTATTGACAGATAAATAGGACACTTTTGACAAAAACACCGACACACATGGATGATAGGTATGTTATGGAAACATAATCTGCTAAAATACCCAAAACAGTGTTTTGAACGATTTGGTCAATTTTGCACTGGCCCACCTGCCCTTAAAAAGGAGGAAGTCTTTAATTGGGGGGGGGGGGGGGGGGTCTTAAATTGGGGGTTCCCCTGCACCTGCCATCATGGTACTGAAGGAATGGCAATTTCAGCTGAAATAAAGCCGGGGGTCCAGGGGGCCGCTCAGGCCCCCTGGCGGGGTGAAGGGGCTGTGCCCCATGTGGGGGTCAGGGGGCAACGCCCCCTGAAGCTGACGACTTTTTACTAATTCAAATGTGTTTAGTGCCCTCTCCTTGAAGCTGAGAGGGATATAAGTGAAAGATAACAAGGCTTGAGTAAGAAAAAATAATAATCTCAAGTCAATCAGCAGATTTTTTTTGTTTTGTTTTTTTTTTAATTTTTTTTGTTTTTTTGGTTTTTTTTTTTCGTTTTCGGCGGATTTCCGCCGATCGGCGGAAGAGTACCATGCCTGGAAAGGACACCCTTGGTACCAGCCGAAAGTGTTTCCACCCTGCATGAGGCATAATTATGGTCACAGTGGTGGACAAGGGGATTACAGGTGTCCTTCATTTAGAGGTTTCCTCTCATTAGGTGGGTCGAGCCAAACCAAACTGGTTTCAAGCCAGCGCCGCTATTGACTGAGTTATCTCCCTGCCATAACATGGACTTGACTCAGCTCTTCGATGCAATGTGAACCAACCTTGTACGCTTCTTTCTGTACGTCGAGCTGTAGCTGTAGCTGTGCCGCTTTCTCCTCCAGCTTGGTCATCACGGCCATCTTGTCTTGTGACACCTCCTCCAGTCTGTGCCAATCAAAACAATTCTGTCAATAAATGTTTTTTCCGGAAATAGCTTTTTTACTCTCTTTTTTTCTCAGGTCTTTTTGTGCATGTTTTTGTATGTTTGCTTATTGATGTCTATACTTGTCCATGTGTTTAAGGCATCATTTACTGCAAATTGTACTTATTTATACCCCCACGCACACACACACACACACACACACACACACACACACACACACACACACACACACACACACACACAAAAGTCCAGTGGCAACTGCACGGTTTTACCCTCAAAGTCATGGGAGAGTCATATAATAGCTCAAATATCCCTGTAATCTCCCTGCCTGCACCTTCTAAAAACCAACAACATCTTTTACGTCAGATGCAAGCTGACCTCTTTTTGAAGGCGTTGTCCCGTTCCTCGGTGTCACGCAGCATTTTGTTGTATCGCTGTATCAGACGCTCATGCTCGTCTTGCTGGGCCTCGTTGTCCTGCTGCATGGCAGACATCTTTTCACTGAAAATTAGACACGGTTTTATCAATATTACTTTGAATGATATCAATATCTAAAGCTTTTCACTTCAAACCTTACAAATCGTGATTCCATGAGTAACATCTATTCACTGCAAACCATACAAATCGTGATTCCATGAGTAACATCTATTCACTGCAAACCATACAAATCGTGATTCCATGAGTAACATCTATTCACTGCAAACCATACAAATCGTGATTCCGTAAGTAACATCTATTCACTGCAAACCATACAAATCGTGATTCCATGAGTAACATCTATTCACTGCAAACCATACAAATCGTGATTCCATGAGTAACATCTATTCACTGCAAACCATACAAATCGTGATTCCGTAAGTAAATAATACATGCATAGCCTGGCGGTGACCTTAGTTACAATAAATTTTGTACAGCTCATACGACAAAATCAACGAGGTAAATTTTGTTCTCAAAAATCTTTGTCAGTTCCCCGGTAGACATGTTGAAGAAGTGAGAGAATGGGTTCGTGACACCAATATTTGCATTATGGCACCTTCTCCAACTTAAAATCGCTGTCGAGATCAGATATTTCACTTTGGAAAAGAGTGTGAAGAGAACACTGGTTGGTGTGTTCAGTTGGTGTTGTTTTAAGGGGTTACTTGTGTGTTCAAATCGCGTGAAAGAAACATTACACATTTTGTGCACAGGTTCCTCTAAGCAATATGGACACATCTGTGCAAAGAAAAAAGGGGGTCGACGTATTAACTTTTTTTTTAGAATTTTTTTACTGGGGGTTGTCAAGTACGATTTTGCGAAAAACACTGCGATTTTTAACATGATCCCAACTGACATATTTAGCTCTACAAATAATAAATGAGACATTAGTTTGTGTATATAAATGAATGGAGAGTATAACTTTATCATAAAACGGTACTTATCAACGTGCATTTTCAGAAAATGATCGAGGTTTATCGAGGGCGTACACATAAAATTATCACTCCTTTAGTAGTAAAAACGTATTTAAAAAACATTCGCGTGAAAGAAACATTACACATTTTGTGCACAGGTTCCTCTAAGCAATATGGACACATCTGTGCAAAGAAAAAAGGTGGTCGACGTATTAATTTTTTTTTTAGAATTTTTTTACCGGGGGTTGTCAAGTACGATTTTGCGAAAAACACTGCGATTCTTAAGGGGTTACTTGTGTGTTCAAATCGCGTGAAAGAAACATTACACATTTTGTGCACAGGTTCCTCTAAGTAATATGGACACATCTGTGCAAAGAAAAAAAGAGGTTGACGTATTAACTTTTGTTTTAGAATTTTTTTACTGGGGGTTGTCAAGTACGATTTTGCGAAAAACACTGCGATTCTTAACATGATCCCGACTGACATATTTAGCTCTACAAATAATAAATGAAACATTAGTTTGTGTATATAAATGAATGGAGAGTATAACTTTATCATAAAACAGTACTTATCAACGTGCATTTTCAGAAAATGATCGAGGTTTCTCGAGGGCGTACACATAAAATTATCCCTCCTTTAGTAGTAAAAACGTATTAAAAAAATATTCGCTCGACAGAAAACATAACTAAACTTGAACACAGCTAAGTTCACTGTATACATATATATACAATACATGTACCTGTAAACAAAATAAGTTGTTGCCTTATTGTCTGCTTCAAAATTATTCCCGTACCAACCCCACCCCCATTATCTTGACTGACAAAAATGATAAAAAGTAATAATTTGGGAGCGCTGGACTTGTGATACATGAGTTTGAATAAGGGTGAAGGGTTGGGGGTTGGAACATTTGTGTGCAAAGTTTCGTGAAGATCTGTCCAGTAAATTTCTATGAATCGCACCACACACACACACACATATATAATATATATGGCCTGGGGCGATTGTAGCTTCCCTTCTTCGTCTCTCTCTCTCTCTCTCTCTCTCTCTCTCTCTCTCTCTCTCTCTCTCTCTCTCTCTCTCTCTCTCTCTCTCTCTCTCTCTCTCTCTCTCTCTCTCTCTCTCTCTCTCTCTCTCTCTCTCTCTCTCTCTCTCTCTCTCTCTCTCTCTCTCTCTCTCTCTCTCTCTCTCTCTCTCTCTCTCTCTCTCTCTCTCTCTCTCTCTCTCTCTCTCTCTCTCTCTCTCTCTCTCTCTCTCTCTCTCTCTCTCTCTCTCTCTCTCTCTCTCTCTCTCTCTCTCTCTCTCTCTCTCTCTCTCTCTCTCTCTCTCTCTCTCTCTCTCTCTCTCTCTCTCTCTCTCTCTCTCTCTCTCTCTCTCTCTCTCTCTCTCTCTCTCTCTCTCTCTCTCTCTCTCTCTCTCTCTCTCTCTCTCTCTCTCCTCTCTCTCTCTCTCTCTCTCTCTCTCTCTCTCTCTCTCTCTCTCTCTCTCTCTCTCTCTCTCTCTCTCTCTCTCTCTCTCTCTCTCTCTCTCTCTCTCTCTCTCTTTGCGAATATGATTTTGAAGTGCATTACATAAAGTCGGTATCTGATAATCTAAAGTCCTGATATTTTGGATGCGGAGGAATTTTTCCTGGTGATGATCTGAGGTAACGGAATTGTTCATGCATTCTGAGGGAATTTGACAGGTATCGGGGTGTGTGTGTGTGTGTGTGTGTGGGGGGGGGGGGGGGGTTGGTGGTGTGGGGGGGGGCTTTTGGTGTGGGGTAAATGATTAAAACGCCTGCACCCTAACTATGAAAGCAGCCACACGCATACTCACAGATCGAGACACAGAGGCACGCATGTTTGTGTGACGGTTTGCACGAATGACCATTGAAAATTAGTTTTTGATAAAAACAAGCGACATTTCCTTTGAGCACACAGGTGCTCAGCCAATGTGTATTGAAACTTGTTCAATTATCTCAAAATGTCATAACGTTTGGCAATATAATTATTTAACAACAACAAAAAGACTACCGGATTCCGTACATAAAAAAGTCAGGGGCTGTAACAACAATTCGCGGCATTGGACTGTGGGAGCACGGACCTACATTCTAATGGATGGCTGGCTTTGGATCTAGGTCACTTTAGTGGGAATATCGGTCAACTTTGAAACCTGAGGACCAGCCACTTCCGGTTCCCCTTTCAGAGTAATGAGATTGCTGGGGCCGTAGAATTTTTCATCCAGTTTTGTCCTTTTTTTTCTCCAAAATTGATATTAGTCGGAAGAAACAAGCACACGTGTGACACGTGTGGTGGGGGTATTTCCCGGCGAGTTTTCAGTGTTGTTGTTGTTGCGAAGCGAAGCGGCTTCCCAGTGCGGAAGGCAGATAGTTTGTGCATCAAACAGTGTTGTTGTGATGGATGGATGAGTGAGTGATGAGGGTGAATGAGTTAGTTAAACTGTGACTGAATATCTATTGATTTATTGATATTAAAGTGAACATTAGGGGGGGGGGGGGGGGGGGGGGTTCGAAATGCACCATTGTGCACTCGCCTTGATGTAAAGAACTCTACTGCAGTCTCTAACAGCTTCAAAGTGGGTTAGACAGGCTCTTGATAAAGACTGAGGCAAAATGTGCCAAATCACATTGTCTTGAAAGAAGGAAACATCTTCATTTGTCACCTTTCTGCACTTTTTGGCTCACGAAGTGTAGCCTATGCGATCGTAACTTTGTCTGTCTGTGCGTGCGTGCGTATGTGCGTATGTGCGTATGTGCGTGCGTGCGTGCGTGTGTATGTCTGTGGTAGAAACTTTAACATTTCGTCATTTGAAGACGTCACATTATGGCGTAAGAGGGTTAGACGTCACGCGAAGGAATGTCTCGGTCATTGTTATTTTGAGCGGGCCGAGACTATTTGGCAGTCGTGTCTGTAAGTCGGCTACATGCAGACAGACAGATCTAGATCTAGTGTCTCTCTTTCTTGCACAGTGTTACCAATGCTTACTGTGTGTGTGTGTGTGTATGTGTGACGGAGTGATTGAGTTTGTGTTACTGTTTGTCGATTTCTTAGTGAGCCTTGAAGGCTTCGCCTCTTGTTTGACTTTGAGTGCATAGCCACAATGGTCACAGACAAGATGCAAGATTTGAAAAAGACCCCTAACTGAACTTGTTATGACTATTTGTAACCCCTCTCACCTTTTTGACTTGGCCGTACCCAAGCAAAAAGGCAAAAAAAAATCATAACTAATTCCATGTTGATTTTTGGTGGGGTGGACCTATTGTTCCAGACTCGCCTTGATTAGAGCAACACTAGTGCAGTGTCCAACAGCTTTTAAAATTTGTTTTGACCTCTTGACAATGTACATGTCAACAATCCCTGACTGTTGTGTAGTAAGAAAAAAATCTTCATTTTTCCCCTTTCTCCACCTTTTTGAGTGTCAGTGCATAGCCACAATGGTCACAGAAAAGATGCAGCAAACAGATTTGAAAAAGACCCAAAAGTGAACTTGTTATGACTATTTCTAACCTTTCCTACCTTGTTCACTTGGCCGTACCCAAGCCAAAAAAATCATAACTAATTCCATGTTCACTTTTTGGTGGGGTGGACCTATTGTTCCAGACTCGCCTTGATTAGAGCAACACTAGTGCAGTGTTCAACAGCTTTTAAAATTTGTTTTGACCTCTTGACAATGTACATGTAAACATGTAACCCTAATCCCTGACTGTTGTGCAGTAAGAAAAAATCTTCATTTCTCCCTTTTCTCCACTTATTTGTGTCAGTGCATAGCCACAATGGTCACAGAAAAGATGCATCAAACAGATTTGAAAAAGACCCAAAACTGAATTTGTTATGAATATTTCTCATCTTTTTTGGACTTTCCAAAAAAACCATTTCTTTATTTTTCCCCTTTCTCCACTTTCTCTTTCATGAGGAAGGGATAATCACACATAGTACGCCAGTGAGGTTAGAATGGTGAGGTGGGGTCTGAGGCTGGTAAGGGATTTGGGGGTAGGACCGACGAGAGGGCACGGATTCGGCGGTTCGCCGTGTCGAGTCAACTTCATATAGATCTGTGTAGGCGATCAACAGCCCCAGCCGATCTGGATCTGTTCAAGTCAAAAGTAAAGTCAAGGATACGAAGAAGTTTACCGAAAAACATCGATCCCAAGGACTCATGTTGTAACTTTTCAAAGCAGTTACATTCAATCAAAGCTCTATCCACATTAAACCGAACGGGAATCGTCGAAGATCCACGCAACTTCACTGCAATGTCGAAAACGAACTCATAATGTCACCGCAGATCTATAGTTGGTTTTGGTTTTGTGTCGCAGCAAAGAAACGAAGCAAATCTCCGGCTTTTATTTCACACTAAAAAACCGTTCATTTAGCGGGTTATTAAAATATATTTCTTTGAGGTTGCAAGGCAATGGCATCGCTGAGATGTACTCCTTCGAACACACGACACAGGTTAGAAATTGACTTCATTTGGGCGCTTTTTACGGCCAAAACAGAGTGAGCTTTTTGACGGGTTTATGGAAAAATCACTTCGGGGGCAGGTCTAAAAATCCTGTGTACAGTGCCAAATCATACATCATTCAAAAGAGCAAAGTATGCTCTTTATTCTAACATATGGGCTAGGGTAAGTCATAGATATAAATAGACAGTGTCTGTCTATTATATCTGTAGGCAAGTGTATTCCATTCCTTCGATAGTCTCGTCATCTACACTTGCGTGAACAATGCAATTTTGAGTCTGTTTTGCATAAAAGACCTGCGAGATTTGTAGAAGTCAAAACAACAACTTACAGTCCAGCCTCTCAACTTTCGTTCCATGCAATTTGTTTGTCTGTACGTATAGACTGAGGGGTGCCCCGAAATGATTTGTAATCACAACATTCACAGACTTCAAATACGCCATTGAAAAATCGTCCACGTGCGTTTTAGATATATATACTTGGGTGACTAAAACTGTCGTACCTACCAAAGGCCGCTTCGCGTAAGAAAATGACTACCAGAGTCGCAAGGCTCGGGATTTTTTTTACAAACAATTTATATTTCGTTGTTCTAGTCCGAATGAATATGAAGATATGGCGAGTTGAAAACGCCGATTCTTTCGCCAGAAACACGTCTGTTTCCACACCGGAAAGAAGGAATGGACTGAGCTACTAGAAGCACGGCGCCGTGCGTACAATCGATCGAATGATGTTATTCACACAATACCATTTGGCGATCTCTAAAAAATCATTTAAAAACGAACTAGTTGACATGTAATGAAACTATTTACTGAAATCAAGAAGTATCTTAGTTCTAGCCGTGCATATGACACACCCTTTCGCGAAAGCACACTGAACCGTGCGTATACGCATTCGCACCCGCAAACCACCAACCCAGGCGGGTTATCCAGATCCAGATCCAGATCCAAGGGAAGTAACTCAGTGAGTATAAACATGAGCAAGAACCGCAACCCGAACACACTCGTAACACCTTAAAGAAAACATTGCAGATGCATGCAGCTGTACTCACGTCACTTCTTGCAGTTTGGTTTTCAGCTGCTGCACGGCACTCTCCAAGCGTTGGCTGCACACACAAATACTGTGTTTCATGCAGCCATTCACAATACCCAGTTCATTAAACAAGTAAACAAGTATTAAACCAAGCATTTCACTCTTGAATATAAAATCTAAAAGTGCAGACAAAATACTGTGTTTTAGTCATTAACAATATAATTATATCCAGTTCATTAAAACGAACCTCCTACACAAGCATTTAACGAAGCATTTCAGTCCTGGATAAATTAAAAAAGTGCAGAAAAAATACTGTGTATCTATTGAGCCATGTGACGCCAGAAGCTGACTCAAACTCATATCTAAGGCCTAAAAAAAAATAGGTGTGGTTACGGTAACCCAACCTACCCTATTTTTGGGGGCCGACCCTATTATAACTTTTTATTAAATTTGTCAAAAAAAACCCACAAAAAACAAGAAAACGAGTGCAGAAAACGCAATGAAAGCGAAAGCGCTCGAGTCGCACACTTATTTCCCTGTCAAGTAGGTTTAATTTGTACACATTAGAAAAAAAAGTTAAAAAAAAAAAAAAGTGATTGCCTACCTTCCTACCCTATTTTTTTTGGCTATGTTTCCGTAACCACACCTATTTTTTGGGGGGGCCTAAGCGGTTTGCCGAAACTACAAAAGAGTGCATGTTTGTGTATATTCACTTGTAAAACATAACAGGAGTTCTAACTAAAATTGATTGATACATATAAATGTTATATGTATTTTTGACCAAAATATGACATTTGACACAAACCTTGACAGTCAGTGTTCACCTCGACTGCTAAAGCGCCTGGCATTAATGACTGTCTTGATCTTTGTAAAATGTCATATTCTGATAAAAAATACAAATAATGTATAGTGTTTTACCGTTCCAGTTTCTCCATGTCAGACACAGTGTCGGCAGGAGACCGGGTCTTCTGTTTGCTGAGAACACTGTGGGCTCGCACCTGCAACAATTAACACAAAGACTCTTATCAAGAACCGCTGAACGTCAACCTTCAAAGAGATTCAGACAAATGAATACCAGCACACTCAAGACTCTATTCGTCATGTCTGTCGTACAGAGCAAGCAGCCATATTCTACCTTCGTACAAGCCATTGCAGTCTGAAGGCATATATATCTGAAAAGGATAGGTGTCGCAGCTTCAGCTCCGTGCAACTGTAGGAAAGAAGATCTGACACTGCAGCAAGTTCTGCAAGCGTGCCCTCTCCTTCCCCCTCTGAGTTAACAGATCTGGCCAGAGAACACTACTTTACAGACTAAACTGTTGGGAACTGTCGATGACCTGCGCTGAACTTGACAGTTTATATAACACCAGCCACCTACCCACAAGCACACTCATACCTTTAAAAGACAGCTTACCTTGTAGCTATCATATTCCGCATGAACAGCTTTCAGTTCGGTACGGGTCACTTCAAGGTCGTCTGTCAAGGCCGTGACCCTGGACTCCAAGGATCGAATAGTTCGCTGGTGGGAGTCGCTCAAACTGCGCAGCTTCTCTTGCAGTCTTTGATTGGTTGAGCCAAGTTCTCCCATTTGGACCTGTAAAGGGGAATAAAATTCTAACTGAATTAATTGTGAATTTCCATGTAGCCTTTGCATACAGCCATTACCGAGTTCTGTGTTGTTCACATTCCATCTTCCCATAGATGTGTTATTTCCTTGGAAAGACAATCAAGCCATTTATAAACTGAAGTTGTGTTGTTTTTTCAAAGCAAGCCAGTAATTTCTGTCAATTTTGTTTGTTGCTGTTTTTTGTAAATAAACGAGTGTAAATACTTGATCCCTGAAGCTCTTTCTTTCACCTGATTTACTGTGATTCACATGTGTTTAGTGCTCGTGTGCACGCATCTCTATACTTGTATATGAAGGGTGTGGACTTTATCCTCCGTTCCCTACTCACCTTATAGTCTTCCACTTGCTGGTTCAAGCCCTCCATCTGACCTCTCAACTCCAGATCCACGGACTTCTGCTCAGACTCCTGTCAACAGTGGATTCAAACATTTCAGTTTGTGAACCATTAATTAGCCAACACATTAAACATTATGTCTGTCAGTCACTGTCCTTCAGTTCATATATTTGTTTCTTAACTTGAGCATACCACAATAATCTTAATCAAATCAGGCAGACCCCTATTTTAAGATCCGAGAAACAAATGCATACGACGTCTACAACATGAGTAATTGAGAGTTTGTTTGTTTGTTCGTTCATGGGCTGAAACTCCCACGGCTTTTACGTGTATGACCGTTTTTACCCCGCCATTTAGGCAGCCATACGCCGTTTTCGGAGGAAGCATGCTGGGTATTTTCGTGTTTCTATAACCCACCGAACTCTGACATGGATTACAGGATCTTTTTCGTGCGCACTTGGCCTTGTGCTTGCGTGTACACACTGGGGTGTTCGGACACCGAGGAGAGTCTGCACACAAAGTTGACTCTGAGAAATAAATCTCTCGCCAAACGTGGGGACAAACTCACGCTGACAGCGGCCAACTGGATACAAATCCAGCGCGCTACCGACTGAGCTACATCCCCGCCCCCAGTAATTGAGAGTCATATGGAACCAATCTCCTGGCACCTACGAGCATAACAAGCATGGAAATGAACCAGCGCTTGTTTATTTTGATATAGTCCTGTGAGGTTACCTCCATGGCGCTCTTGAGCGTAACAGTTTAAAAATATGTCAAAATGTTTTTGTTTTTGTTATTTAGAACAAATTTCTACATCTGTGCATCCATTGTCAAGGAGGCGGAAGTCACAACGCAAACTGCAAGGGATGCGGAATATTGTTTTTCCCCCTGTGGCATGGAATTAGTAACTATCAACTTAAAACTGTAAAAAAATTGTAGCAAAGTAACAACTGAAAGCTTTCCGAAATTATCAATGCTTAAACCTTGCAGGAAGCCAATATAAATGGAAACATATATATATATATATATAACTACCGTATTTTCCGGGTCATAAGGCGCAACTTTTTTCCTCGAGTTTGACCCCTGCACCTTGTATAACGAAGCGCCTAATCCGTGTATGAAATACGAACAAAATCAAAGAGACCGCCCGAGTACCAGTCAAACAACTTGTGATAATGCATGTTTCAGCTACTAGGTACTACCCTGGCCAAGTTTCCTCTCAAGACATCAAAGAGACCGCCCCATAGGTTAAACTCGGTCACTGACCCCGGTGCAGGAAGTGTTTCCTCTCTCAGATATATGACAGGGGAACCACCTCTCATAGCTAAAACTGGGTCATTGACCCCTGGGAAGAAGGTCAGTGTCTATAAACAAGGCAACCCAGCTATCACAATGGACCTGCCTTTGATCTCGCCGCACACACAGAGCACACATATTTCCACTCTGTATTCTTCCTTTGATGTGCGGCTTATTTTCATTCTTCGACCGTTTGTTACCGGTATACTTTTTCAATTTTGGTGCGCCCTGTCTGCCCCCTGCGCCCAATGGGTGACTGGATTACAATTTTTTTTAAAAGAAGGGGGTGCGCCTTATGCGCTGTAGCGCCTTGT
>NC_090257.1:31114972-31184972 GCF_037325665.1 Littorina saxatilis | reverse complement strand
TACCCCTTCTCTTTATTTCCTACCTTTGTGTCTCCTCTCAGAACGTCAAGCTGGTGTTTGAGTTTGTCCTGCTCCTCTAGCCAGTCAGCGGCCTCCCTACCCCCCCCCCCCCTCACCCCCCTCCCCTACCCCTTCTCTTTATTACCTACCTTTGTGTCTCCTCTCAGAACGTCAAGCTGGTGTTTGAGTTTGTCCTGTTCCTCTACCAGGTCAGCGGCCTGGCTCTTGGACTCTGCCAGCTGTGCCACGACCTTGTCCAGCTCTTTCTGCCCCTGGGAGCTCTTGGCTTTCTCTTGCTCCAGTTGGTCGTAAGCATCGTCAATGTTCTGCTGCAACACCTGCGGGAAAAATATGATATATAGCTCACTCTTTCATTTTTTTTGCCATAGTACATGATCAGTCCCACTGTGGGGAAAGGCCCAGTCTGAACTACAAGTCTCTGAGTCCCCCCCCCCCCCCCCCCCCCCCACACACACACTCACACCCTCCTCTTTCTTCCATACTTTTGTTGTCAAAAGCATCGTCAATGTTCTGCTGCAACACCTTCAGGGAAAAGATATGCTAGGTATAAGCTCAGTACTTTATTCTTTTGCCATAGTAGATCAGTCTCTCTGCACGGAAAGGGCCAGCTGAAAGAAATATGTTACTGCTTGTTCTATTACGCTTGTAAAGGCCGTCCTGAATTGAACTTGAAGTTGAATTCGTGAAGACTTTGCACATAGTTTTTTTAACAACAAAATTCAGTGCCAAAGCTTTGTCCAGTGAGCTTCGTGAAGTAGACTTCGCAAAGTCAAACTCGCCAAATTAATATCATGCTTGAACTAAAGAATAGTCATTGTCGGTGTCAGTCCCCATGACTTTTCAGAGATATCGTATCGCAAAACAAGACTTGGGAAGGACAGTTGGGAGACAGACCCACACGCACATTAGGGGACAGTATCCAGAAAAGTATGAGACAGATCGGAGCTGCATTGTGTCTCCTTTTTTTTTGGTCAAAAGCCAATTAATTAGTTTTATTGGTACTCTTCAGCTTTAATGAGCCTACAGGATGGCATGTCATGAGACAGACGAGAAAAGGGTACGATGGTGGGACAATCAACAGTGACTGGAGTGTAGAGGAAGGCATTCAGTACAGTAGAACAGGCGGGGATGTAGCTCAGTCGGTAGCGCCCTGGATTTGTATCCAGTTGGCCGCTGTCAGCGTGAGTTCGTCCCCACGTTCGGCAAGAGATTTATTTCTCAGTCAACTTTGTGTGCAGACTCTCCTTGGTGTCCGCGAACACCCCCGTGTGTACACGCAAGCACAAGACCAAGTGCCCACGAAAAAGATCCTGTAATCCATGTCAGAGTTCGGTGGGTTATAGAAACACGAAAATACCCAGCATGCTTCCTCCGAAAACGGCGTATGGCTGCCGAAATGGCGCGGGGTAAAAAACGGTCATACACGTAAAATTCCACTCGTGCAAAAAAAACACGAGTGTACGTGGGAGTTTCAGCCCACGAACGCAGAAGAAGAAGAAGAAGTACAGTAGAACCACCCTTTTAAAGCCTAACAAAGTGTTTCAGGAGAAAACCGGGACTGAAAAAGGAGAGTCATTGAATAAAAGTAAATTGACAAAGCTTTTGAGGAGAAAATCTGAGAAAGCAAAGCCTTAATCAATCAATCAATCCATCAATCAATATGAGGCTTATATCGCGCGTATTCCGTGGGTACAGTTCTAAGCGCAGGGATTTTTTATTTTTTTTTCATTTTTATGCAATTTATATTGCGCACATATTCAAGGCGCAGGGATTTATTTATGCCGTGTGAGATGGAATTTTTTTACACAATACATCACGCATTCACATCGGCCAGCAGATCGCAGCCATTTTGGCGCATATCCTACTTTTTGCGGCCTATCGGGTATTTTGGTGGACATTTTTATCTATGCCTGTACAATTTTGCCAGGAAAGACCCTTTTGTCAATCGTGGGATCTTTAACGTGCACACCCCAATGTAGTGTACACGAAAGGACCTCGGTTTTTCGTCTCATCCGAAAGACTAGCACTTGAACCCACCACCTAGGTTAGGAAAGGGGGGAGAAAATTGCTAACGCCCTGACCCAGGGTCGAACTCGCAACCTCTCGCTTCCGAGCTCAAGTGCGTTACCACTCGGCCACCCAGTCCTTAAAAGGTGGAAGTCTTAAATTGGTCGGTCGTTAAAGGGGGGTTTCACTGTGCATGTGTTGTGAGAAGTATTAACCCCTTCACTGCCACAGTATAACAGCATTATCCGAACGGTCTATGGGAAAGAACTGTGTTTAGAACCCCTACAAGTACTTGGACAGTGGTCACCTCCCATTTAATTTTCAGAAATGTCCTGAAATGTTGTTGACACAAATCCCACGTATGAGATACGGTTATGGGCGTAGGACAAACCGAAAATGACCACGTATTACATACGGGGTGGGCAGTGAAGGGGTTAAAAGCTCTAAACACTCACAGTGTTATTCTCCTGCAGCTGTTTGAGTTCTGTCAACAGTTGCTCTGACCCTGCTGCTGTCGGTGCTTGTTCTCCTTTGCCCTTCTTCAAGCTCTCCAGCTGTCAAATTAATACATTGAATTTAAAGAAAGAAATGTGGGTACATGTACACAAACAACTACACACACACACACACGTCCATACACACGCTGACACACTCACACACGCTGACACAGCCCATCCCCCCCCCCCACACACACACACACAAACACACTGTCAAGGCAGTTACACCTGACAGATAGAAAGTGTCATTTTCTTTTTTCTGTATACATGTACAAACCTATCCTCTCATTCATCACGCTACTTGTACAAAAACACACATCCCCAGCTAGGCAATGTCAGTACAATGGAGACCCCTCCCCCCCCCCCGCAAGTTTAACACTCACTCCCTTTTTAAACCCTGTTTATGACTGATTTCCATTCATACTGAAAAATTCACCCCCATTTTAAGACTCCCTCCCTGACCTGATTTTCTCAGATTTCTATTAGGGGGTGGGGGTGGGTGTTCCACTGTAGAATCATAACTATCACAGTACCTTGGCCTTAGTTTCCTGTAGCTCTTTCTTGGACTTGAGTGCCAGCTGTTTGAGTTTGCTGATCAGTTCATCTTTTTCTTTGATCGTCTTCTTCAGGCTCTGCACCTCTCCATCTGAGGTCTGACAAATTAGACATCACGAAAGTGTCAATCCACCACATTTTTTTTTTAATACAACTTGACTGACTAACCCCTGCTCAAGCCACACTATTACATAGAAAAAGCGATAGAGTCGTAGAAACCTGAAAGAAAATTATTCAACCAATAAAATCCACCAGAAACAATGAACTAACTTATAGATAAAAACAAAGAAACAAACCAATTCAAAAGCCAAACCACAAACAACCAACCAACAGAAATCAAACAAACAAACAAATGGCAACCAATAACTAAGGCCCCCCAAAAAATAGGTCTGTTTACGGTAACATGGGCCCAAAGAAATAGGGTCGGTAGGTCGGGATTTTTTTATTTTTTTATTTTTTTTTTATTTTTCAAAAAAACATATTTTACCGTTTTTTTGCCAAAAAAACCAAAAGATTTTTTTTTTTTTTTTTTCCCCCAAATGCCAAAAAAAAGTCTAGGGTCGCGCGAAAAAAATAGGGTCGGTCGGGTTACCGTAAACAGACTATTTTTTTGTTGTTGCCTAATATCTTTTTCTATATTACCTTCAGGGGACCTATAGACAATTATCAGACGACATTGACAACCACATGAATATAGCACACACACACACACACACACACACACACACACACACACACACACACACACACAAACCAACAGACACCACCACCAACCTCAGACTTCTGCACACTTTCCTCCTGCTTGCTGCTGCTCTCCTGAATCTGGGCAGACAACTCAGCGTTGACTGCTTTCTGTGACTGGAGCGCGCTCTCAAGATCTTCGATTTCACTCTCTTTTTTCTCCAGCTCCGTTTCCAGTTCCGACACACGCTTTTTCCACGTTTCAATTTCTTCATCTTTCTCTGCCGCTTTCTTCTGATTGGCTTCAAAGGTTTCTTCCATGGATTTCAGCGTTTCCGCCATTTGCTGCTGAGCTTCACGGAAGTTGTCTTCCTTTTCGGTGAAACTTGTGCGAAGGTTGTTGATCTCTTGGTCCCTGTGTACGATGTCCTCGCGAAGGTTGTCCAGCTTTTCCATGCTGACGTACAGACTCTGTCGCAGAGAGGTCAGCTCCCTGTCCTTGTCTGCCGTTTCCTGCTTGATCCTCACCACCTGTTCGTTCATGGAGCGCAGGTCACCTGACAGATTATCGGACAGTGATTTCAAGCTGGCGCACTCTTCGGTTAGGTTCTGCTTCTCCTCCGTTAGCGCCATGATCTGCTGAGTTTGCTGCTCTTCTGACGAGTCTTGTGCCGATTTCAGCGCGGCAGCCTTTTCTTCCAGAGTCTTCTCTATGGCTGCGAATCTCTCAGAACTTTCCTCAGCTGTCTTGACGAGAGAGGTGCATTTTTCACTGAGCTGCTTCTTCTCCTCGTCTAGTTGGAAGAGCTGGCTGCGAACAGAGTCCACCTCGGCCAGCGAGGCTTGCAGCTCTGATTCCAGTTCCTCCATCCTCTTCTCGAAGTCTGCCTTCTCCCTGTTCAATGCTTCAAGCGATTCTCTGAGAGAAGAGTTATCGGCTTCAAGGGTGGACAGTTTGAAGCCGGCTGATTCCAGTTCCAAGCTCGACTGCTGAAGCTGGGTGGTAGCTTGAGCCTGTGAATTCTGTTCAGCGTCTGCTTTTGACACCAGCTCCGACACTCTCGACTCCAACTCTTCCCTCTCTTTTTCCATAGAGGACATTTTCTCCGTCATCACGGCTGTTCCCATTGTCAGTGTTTCTATCTGAGAAATGAGGTCCTCCTTCTCTTCTGAAAAGCCGCTGAGTTTTTCCGTCACTTCGCTCAGCTGTTGTGAAAGTTTTTCCATCTCTGCTGTTTTCTGAGATGTTTCGTCTTTCAGTAAAGACAGGGCATCCTCAGAGGCAGCGAGCTTTTCTCTGAGAGTCTGTAGCTCTGTGCTGACTGAAGAAGCCTGCTCTAACTCTGAATCCTTGCTTGCAAGGCTCTCCTGAAGAGAACTCAAGGCATCCGACTTTTGCTTCAAGTCTTCTTGAAGATCTTTAACATTCTTCTCAAGCACTGGTTTTTGAGCTTGAAGCTCTTGCAACTGATGAGAAAGCTCAGAATTTTGTGTCTTCAGTTCAGTCAACTTACTGGTCAATTCTTGCATCGCACCTTCTTTATCCTCTTCTCTCTGTGCAAGCTCATCCGACAGTATTTGTACGGCTGTGGATTTCTCTTCTTCAGAGTTCTTTGTTTCTTCAAGCCTGGATTCAAGATCATTCTGGATTTGCTGTAGAGCTGACTCTTTCTCTTCAAGCTGATTTTTCAGAGATGAGTTCTCTGACTCGGCCTGTTGTATCCTCTGCTCCAGTTCTTGTTGAAGCTGTTCTTTGGAGGTCTCCTTCTCTGCACGGTCTTGGTGAAGTTTGTCCCACTCTCCTTCAAGACTTTTCAGTTTTTCTTCAAGAATTTTGCGATTCTCTTGATCATCCTGCGACGTCTGCTTCAACTGCTCGCTGAAACTGTCTCTCTCGCTTTCCAACTCCTTGACCTTCTCAGAAAACTCTGTCTGCGACCTTTCAAGGTCAGACGCAGCCTGGGAGAGCTTCTCTTTCAGGGCGTCACATTCTTCACAAATCTGCCTCTCCTTTTCTCCAAGTTCGCTCAGCTTGCTTTCAAAGTCTTCTTGGAGTTGTTTAAGTTGAGTTTCCTTCTGAACCAGCTCTTCTCTGGCGGTTTCGAGATCTTTGGTCAGCTGCCTGCTCTGTGATTCCAGGTCAGACTTCTGGTTCTGGAGTTCCTCGATCTGCTGACAGAATGCTGCCATGTTCGACTGATCTTTGGTCGCCATGTCAAACTGCTCGCGAAGTTCTCCGTGGCGACGCTTCACTTCCGTCAGCTGATTGGACAGTTCAAACACCTGGTTCTCCAGCTCTTGAGCATAGCCTTTCCTCTCCTCCGTTTGTTCCAAGGCTTCTTTGGCCTGAGTTTGGGCAGTCTCCTCTCTCTTGCAGGCCTCCTCAAAGTCTTTCTGCAGCTTGTCCAAACTCTCCTCCTTCCCTTTCAAGCTTGCTTCAAGGTGCTGGACTTTCTCGTTGACGGCACCAAGCTCCTCGTTCCGATGATTCTCAGACTCCTTGGTAAGCTGAAGCAGCACTGAAACTGACTCCTTTTCACGCTCCAAGGTGTCCATGTTAGACTGCAGTTCTTCCGTCCGGCGTCGAGCCCCTTCCAGCTTGACGGACTCGTCTCCCTTCGAAAGACGCAGAGTCTCCAGCTCCTTCTGCAGACGATCTCGTTCTGCGATGATTCCGGCTGTCATGGACTTCATGTGGGTGATCTCGTCTGCCAGGGACCTGGAAATAAAAGAGGAATGTTACAAAAGAACAGGATAAAAAAATCCCGGTGGAGTTTATCTGTATTTTGTTGTTTCAAAGAAATGACATTTTATGTGAGAAAGGTTAAAACTTTAACATAATTACATTCACAGAAAATCTAACACCTAGTCAAGGACTATAGCTCTGTATTTACATATGGTATCTCTACAATAAGAAAAAACACAACAAATAAACAAAGAACAAACAAAACTCCCTGCCGCAGACCAACTGACCGGGGACTACCAAACTCAGCCACCCTTTCCGCCCATTTTTCACTCTTCTTTTATCCTTAAATCCTCTTCCATGAGAAAAGTTCCATTTATACCCATAGGCATGAGTGGGGTTTTACATGTATTGTATGGCTATTTAATCACTCATACTCCGATTCTGGCCACGTGCAAGTTGCATTATATGAATGTAGATGTAAATGCTTGTATAACTGTGTTTTAATTTTAAATGTGTCAAGCGCAAAGAGCATAATTGTAAAGTTATGATGTTGCGCTATATAAATGCTCATTTATTATTATTATTATTATTATTTTTATTTTTTATTTTTTTTTGCAATCATAACAATCATACCTGTCTTCTTCGCTCATACGGAAGACCTCGTCCTGCAGACTGTCACGCTCGGTGAGGGCATCGTGCATGGAGGTCATGAGGAGCTCCAGCTCCTGGCGGAAGTGATCCTCGTGGCTCTCCGTGCTCTCCAGCTCCTGTACCAGGTTGTCTCGCTCCTCCTTCACCTGCACAATCACACACATCATTTAGGAAAAATATAAAATAAAATGAAAATAAATAAAGTGTTTGTATTTTTTCCATGGCAAGGCCCAAAACATTAGGGCCTGTAGGTTGGCTATTTTTTTTTTAAATAAAGTGGGTTTTTTATTTACACAGGCATATGCATTTTTTTATCGGCTGGAAATAGCTGTGTCCCATGGATGTCAGCAAAAAATAAGTTTCTTTGTAAAGTTTGCAAAATCAAGTTTTGTCATGTATTATTATTATTTTTTTTTTAATTGTCAAAATGAAGGGAAAAAAATGGCCCGAAGGAAAAAAAAGGGTCGGTTAGGCTTTCGGAAACATTGATTTTTCTTCTTCTTGGCCTTCGTTTTTTTTAAAAGTGAGCCCACCTGATACCACATGTGTTCACTTCTTGCACTTATTCGATCATCCTCTACCATCTTTATGATTTGATTTTTATACCTTATTACTTTATTTACCCATTGCTGGAAAACTTCAGTCACTTCCTCCCAGTGGAAATAAGCTAGCAGCAACAATTAAGAGTTGCTTGCTACCCATGTGTGGGCAGGTTTAGTTGTCATCAACCACCTGTACTTTTGGTAGATTGACCACGTTATTTTAAGTGCTACAGTGGTGACATGGGGGTGGGACATGTATACTGTCTCTGAATCATTACATATAGCATTCGTTGACCAATGTTTATCCTGGCGTGGATTCTATGAACTGACGGTATTACTTTTAGTCATCCCTTGTAATCCCCAAAACAATTTGCTTTTCAATCATGACACATTTTTTCCCTATTCTCTCATCTCAATCAATCAATCAATCAATGAGTCTTATATCGCGCATATTCCGTGGGTACAGTTCTAGGCGCTCTGCAGTGATGCCGTGTGAGATGAAATTTTATACGGCCAGTAGATTGCAACCATTTCGGCGCATATTTACCTTTCACGGCCTATTATTCCAAGTCACACGGGTATAGGTAGACAATTATTAACTGTGCCTAAGCAATTTTGCCAGGAAAGACCCTTTTGTCAATCGTGGGATCTTTTAACGTGCACACCCAATGTAGTGTACACGGGGGGAGGTTCGGACACCGAAGAGAGTCTGCACACAAAGTTGACTCTGTGAAATAAATTTCCGCCGAACCTGGGATCGAACTCACGCTGACAGCGGCCAACTGAATACAAATCCAGCGCGCTACCAACTGAGCTATATCCCCGCCCCATATATCTCCCATCAAAGCGCCATCTGGATCTTCATTATGTAAGTGTAACGATCCAAATGCGGGCTGACAATTACAAGCAAAGAAAGGATGAATTGATTCTATCAATGTTATCAGGTTCCACAATCAGATTGTAAACACATTACTCTCTTTGTGCCTCTGATATCCAGCAGGTGATTCGATTCTACCCTGAGATAGGTGGACAAATCACGATTCACCAAACAATAAATTCAGTACAAATTACAATGTAATACATTATCATATTCTGTCAATACTCCACCAATCATAAGTCATGATAGGCAGCCAAGCTGCTTTTCTTCTTCTTCCCCTGCTTTTACGGGCTAAGCCTTTTCCCCCGCCCCTGGAATTTAGGACTGCTGCTCTTAACGATAAGATAAAAATCTATTGCTGATTAATAGTTTGTTTACCACCTGACGCCATCAGCCATGCACTTAGGCAAAAAAAAAAAAGTCTGTTTACGGTAACATAGGCAAAAAAATAGGGTCGGTAGGTCGGGAATTTTTTTTCTTCACAAAAACCATATTTGTACGTTATTTTGCCAAATGCCAAAAAAAAGTCAAGGGTCGCGCAAAAAAATAGGGTCGGTCAGGATACCTTAAACAGACTATTTTTTGTTGTTGGCCTTAACACCTGGTCTTATCCGTAATTAAGCTGTGTATTGATCTTGACTGCTGAGTTATAGTACAGTCATTTCCACAACCTCATCTGAATGACTTGCTTCTACGCAGTTTAGAAAACACACTTTGGTTTTATTCCCTACTTTGCATGCAGTCAGCACATACACTTAAATATCAATGAGATAAGGCACACAAAAAAAAATAGGTGTGGTTAAGGTAACAGAGCCAAAAAAAATAGGGTAGGAAGGTAGGCAATCACTCTTTTTTTAAACCTTTTTTTTCTATAATAGCAGAGCAACCAAGCGTGTAGCACTCGCAACCGAAGAAGATGCCGCCATTTTTGTCATGGCAAGCGTCTGTTGGGCCTTTTTAGTAGAAGGAATTATTTCCCTTGCATCGTCTGTCGTCTGCATGACGACTCGAGCGCTTTCGCTTTCATTGCGTTTTCTGCACTCGTTTTCTTGTTTTCATTTTTTTTTTGGACAAATGTAATAAAAAGTTATAGGGTCGGCCCCTAAAAATAGGGTAGGTTGGGTTACCGTAACCACACCTTTTTTTAGGCCTAAGCATATGATGCTTATGCTTACAGAAAAAATACATCAATGTGATATGTAATGTTGTATCATAACAGTTTTACTGGTTGAAATAAAAAAAATGCCATAAATGTCATGTCAACAGGTAAAGCCTATCTGTTATTCAAACAGATATTGAACATACTAAGTATTAACCATGTTTTTATGCTTATAAAACTGTGTGTGTTTGTTTGTGTGTGTGTGTGTGTGTGTGTGTGTGTGTGTGTGTGTGAAAACGACGTTAAACACCAAATAAAGAAAGAAAGAAAGAAAGTGTGTGTGTGTGTGTGTGCTTTAGTGTATGTGTGTGTGTGTGTGTGTGTGTGTGTGTGTGTGTGTGTGCTTTAGTGTGTGTGTGTGTGTGTGTGTGTGTGTGTGTGCTGTGTGTGTGTGTGTGTGTGTGTGTGTGTGTGTGTGTGTGTGTGTGCTTTATTGTGTGTGAATGTGTGTGTGCTGATGTCAGAAACATTACAGAGAAAAAAGTTCAGTTGGCGCAGTGGTAAGTCAACTTGATGCACCTTTTGACCCTCTGTGACAGGAATTCTTGTGGGTCATTGTGTGCACCAGCAGCGCATGGTGCATGGGGGGGAGGGAGGAGGGGGGAGGGCGGAGAGAGAAAGAGGTACAGATTGACACAGACTCGCAAACACATCCACAATAAGCAAGCAGGCAGACAGACAGACAGACAGACCGACCGACAGAACTTACCATGTTCATGAGATGTTCCCACTCTGCCAGCTGGCCTCTCAACCCTTCAGCTTCAGTCTTCAACGCTTCATGCTCCTGCTGGATCTCCGCTAGCTCAAAGGTAGACGTTTCGTGGGCCTCCTTCAACTGTGTCAACTCCTCGAACAGCCTTTGTCGCTCCAAGATCGTCATCTTCAGGTTGGCTTGAAGTTCCGCCACCTGTGACGTTTCATCCTCCACTACTGAAGAGCTCTCTACTTCCTTAGGAGTAGAGTCACTGTCGGTTTGTGGACTTTCTCCTGAGTCTAATGCGGGCTCGTTTCCTTCCTTGTTGAACATTGCCGTTTCTAGCTCTTTGATGGTGGACTGTAGACTTTCTATGGTGGCGTCCTTCTGTTTGATTTCTTCTTCTGCATGTGCGGCTCTTGAATTCAGTTCTTCTAGCTGAGACTTCAGGTCGGTGGTTTCTGCTTCTCTTGAATCTGCTCCTTCTGATTTTTCTTCCAATGATGAACTGGCCGATTTAAAGTCTTCAATTTGAGATTGGAGCAGAGAAATTTCTGATTCCTTGGATGCTGCTGCTTCTGATTTTTCTGCCGTCACTGCCTGAAGTTGGCGTTCAAGTTCAGCTTTCTCCGTGGACAAAGCTGATACTTTCTCATCCGCTTCTCTTAGTTTCTCATGAAGTTCTTCCACAACAGTTTGAGCACTATCTTCTCCCATACTTTGATTTTCCTTTGCTTTAACTTGAGACAACTTTTCTGACAGCTCTTGCTTTTCGTTCTGAATAGCACCCCTCTCTGCTTCAACTTGTGAAAGCTTCTCCCTCAGCTCCGTCAGTTGGCTGTTCACAGAATCTTTCTCCTCTTCAATCTGTGACAGCTTTTCCAACAAATCTTTCTTCTCCTCTTCGGCTTTAGCGCTAGCGTTTGCCAGCAGTTCATCTTTTTCAGACAAACTTTTCTTCAGTTCACAGTTCTCAGACTCCAATTCTTCCTTCTCCTGGACGAGCTTGTGAAATTTGTGCTGCAACTCTTCTAAAGCAGACGACTCCTGTTCTCCATCTTGATCTCTGCTTGCCAGCTGGGCCTTCAGGTCTGCGATGGTGGTTTCAGCGGCTTCCAGGTTGGACTGGAGAGTCTGATGATCTTGGAGTGTCTGCTTCATGTCTGTGATCACTGTTTCTTGCTGCTGGCGGTCCTCTTGAAGGGTCTGTGACAGAAAGTATGGGGACTGTGGTCAACACAAAACGCAAGAAACTTGATAAGGATTTCCAATTCTATTCAAGCAGACCAGCCGAATTTCTGATTTTGAAATTGCCTCTCCTCAAATTTTCTGAATGCTATAGCCTGATTTGTTGCTATATCTCAGTTTTGGGGACAAACATTTGATAGCCTTTTCTTTCATTGTTAGTGATATCTGAGGATGTGAGTCAGACAAGAGATAGAGAAGACTGCTTTTTACACTGCCATTTTTAACATTTGCTTGGCACATGTTGTCTCCGTGTCCTGTTGAACAATCGCCTACATACATCCTTTAAAACGACAACCAAACAAACAAAAAATAACATAAATTCTGAGAGGATCATAAACAATGGTTCAAGGCTTTAAGCTAAGTGTCTCAATCAAAATAAAGAAACAAGTCGCGTAAGGCGAAAATACAACATTTAGTCAAGCTGTCGAACTCACAGAATGAAAGTGAACGCAATGCAATTTTTCAGCAAGACCGTATACTTGTAGCATCGTCAGTCCACCGCTCATGGCAAAGGCAATGAAATTGACAAGAAGAGCGGGGTAGTAGTTGCGCTGAGAAGGATAGCACGCTTTTCTGTACCTGTCTTCGTTTTAACTTTCTGAGCGTGTTTTTAATCCAAACATATCATATCTATATGCTTTTGGAATCAGGAACCGACAAGGAATAAGATGAAAGTGTTTTTAAATTGATTTCGAAAATTTAATTTTGATCATAATTTTTATATTTTTAATTTTCAGAACTTGTTTTTAATCCAAATATAACATATTTATATGTTTTTGGAATCAGAAAATGATGAAGAATAAGATGAACGTAAATTTGAATCGTTTCATAAAAATTTTTTTATTTTTACAATTTTCAGATTTGTAATGACCAAAGTCATTAATTAATTTTTAAGCCACCACGCTGAAATGCAATACCGAAGTCCGGGCTTCGTCGAAGACTACTTGACCAAAATTTCAACCAATTTGGTTGAAAAATGAGAGCGTGACAGTGCCGCCTCAACTTTCACGTGACCCATCCAGCTATCGACCCATCAGCCTACTCAGTTGCGTTGGAAAGCTTCTGGAAAGGATCGTGAACAAGAGACTGTTGTCGCTTCTTGAGTCCAGATCTTTCCTTGCACCCACCCAAACAGGCTACCGGCAACATCGCAGCACCGAAGGCCAGCTTGCCCTCTTGACGCAGGAGATTGAAGATGCCTTCCAAGAGAAAAAGAAGGTCCTGGCAGTGTTCTTTGATCTGTCCCGGGCCTTCGACACAGTCTGGAAGGAAGGGCTGCTACTGAAGCTTTTGCATGCGGGCGTCCATGGCAAGATGTTCAAGTGGCTGAGTGATTTCCTCTTCAACAGAACAGCAAGAGTGATGGTAGACGGGACGACCAGCAACCTCGTGAAGCTGAGAGAGGGTGTCCCACAAGGCGGAGTGATCTCCCCTACCCTCTTCCTCGTCTACATAAATGACATCACAACAACGGTGCCAAAACATGTCTCGAACACCCTGCATGCGGATGACTTTGCAGTCTGGTGTGCAGAAGAACACACCTCCACAGCAACACACCGTATCCAGAACACCATCAATAGCGTGTCCAGCTGGTCAGAACACTGGGCATTACAGCTGAACACTACCAAGACGGTCAGCACTCTCTTCTCACTCTCCACCTCCAAGGAAAAGGTCCTGCTGAAACTGAAAGACCAAGCAGTCCCACAGGTCGACACGCCAACGTTTCTGGGAGTCACCCTGGACACACGTCTGACGTGGAAGCCGCAGATTGAAGCGACAGAAGGAAGAGCGATGAAGAAGCTCTCGCTCATGAAGAAATTGGCAGGAACCCAGTGGGGCGCAAACTCTGGCATTCTGAAACAGGTCTACACAGGCGCTGTCAGACCGGTCATGGAATACGCCTCCTCAACATGGACCACTGCCTCCAAAACCAACAAAGGAAAGCTGGACAAAGTCCAGAACATGGGGCTAAGGATCATCCTCGGTGCCATGAAAAGTACACCCATCCAAGAAATGGAGAAAACAGCAGACCTGGAACCACTCGAGGACAGACGAGAGTACAAAGCTGTCCTCCAGGGAGAGAAGATGAAGAGACTGACCACTCACCCACTTCACCAAAACCTCAACAAGGGCACCAAGAACAGGCTGAAACGAAAGAGCCTCAAACATCAGGTCAAGGACCTCCAAACGGAGTATGCTGAAGCTCTGGAAGCTGACCCCAACTGCTGTGAGACACTCGTCTCAGACGTCTGGGCCCCACGCAAAAGCTTCCATGAAGTCAGAACAGATGTACCAGGACTGACAGCAAAGGGCGAACAGTCACCACATGTCCAGAAGGCCCTCGCCATGGAGATGATTCAGGACCGCTACCCACATTGCACCTGGACTCACGTCTACACAGACGGCTCCTCAGAGAACGCCGTAAGGAATGGAGGCAGTGGCGTCTACATCCGTCGCCCAAACGGGACCACCACCTCCCTCTCCGTCCCAGCTGGTGACCTGAGCTCGAACTACAGGGCCGAGCTCCACGCCCTCATCACTGCAGCAGAGCACGCAGCAGGGGAAGACCGCAGTCGGCAAAACATCGTCCTCCTCACTGACTCCCTGTCCGCCCTCCAGTCCCTTCTGTCTGGCCCCACTGACCTCCCCACCAGGCAACTCGACAACTGCCTCAGCACCCTGTCTCAACACAACAAGGTGGTGCTCCAGTGGATACCGGCTCATGTCGGCATTGCCGGCAATGAAGAAGCGGACAGGCTGGCAAAAGGAGGTGCGAGACTTCCCCAACCACACAACTCCACCTCGTACAAAGAAGCCAAGACTCTTCTACAACGGAAGAAGAAAGAAAACTGGAAAAAGAGAAACGGAGACTACAACCCACAGGAAGACCCCATCAACAAACTAGACCGGAGAAGCCAAACCACCATTTTCCGTCTAAGGACAGGGCACTGTGGACTGAAGAAACACCTCAAGAGACTGGGCCTTGCGGATGACGCACACTGTGAATGTGGCTCGGAAGAGCAAACTCCGGAGCACATTCTCCAGAACTGCCCCCATCTAGAGACAATACGCCAGAAGTTCTGGCAAGAAGAGACCAGTGTTGGAGCCAAACTCTGGGGTCCTGCCGACGAACTGCGCAAGACTGCGGACTTCCTGGCAGCCACTGGTCTGAGGATCTAGCACGGCCACCAACATCGAACGCAGAAGAAGAAGAATTAATTAATTTTTAAGCCACCAAGCTGAAATGCAATACCGAAGTCCGGCCTTCGTCGAAGATTGCTTGGCCAAAATTTCAATCAATTTGATTGAAAAATGAGGGTGTGACAGTGCCGCCTCAACTTTTACGAAAAGCCGGATATGACGTCATCAAAGGTATTTATCGAAAAAAAGAAAAAAACGTCCGGGGATATCATTCCCAGGAACTCTCATGTAAAATTTCATAAAGATCGGTCCAGTAGTTTGGTCTGAATCGCTCTACACACACACACGCACAGACACACACACATACACCACGACCCTTGTCTCGATTTCCCCTCTATGTTAAAACATTTAGTCAAAACTTGACTAAATGTAATGACTCTTGAAACTTGTCGAATGAGGGAGGGTAACAGAAAGTATGTTTACTTTACATACCGAAAGCTGTGAAGTTAGCTCCTCCACCTGTAGCTGAAGGTTATCCCTGGCAGCCTTGACTTCCACTAACTGACCTTCACCCTCTGACCTTTCCCCTTTGAACTCCTGTAGCTGGTCTTCCAAGTCCTGAAATCAACACACAAACAATGTTGAAGTCTATAAGTATCTTCAAGCTAAATGTGTCTTGAGAGTAACCCAGTCGTCACAACAAACCTTAGAACAACCTCCCCTCCCCCCCCCTCCCCCCCCCCCCCCCCCCTATTTGAAAATGTGATGCGCCAAAAGTGCAGGCACCTTATAACCAGTCTGACTCAGCCTTTCCAAAGACCAACAAAGAGAAAGAACAATCCGAGTTATGTTCTGTTACAGAGCAGCCCCCCCCCCCCCCCCCCTTTAACCCTTTCGCTGCCAATCAAAACTTGCGTATGTGCATTCCTGACTGCCAGGGAATATTGGAGTTCGGGGTGTAATAATTCACAAAAAATTCTAGCTCCAAACTGGCAGTATAGGTAGGTAAGTAAAACCTATTTTATTTTTAAAGGAAATTGAACCAAGAATCTGTTTTTAGTGTCTAATCATGGAAATAATAATTAGTTTGGCTTATAATGATGTTTAAATATGAACTTTTGAAAAATCAGTCCGGCGCATCTTCCGGTGCCTGTGGATCAAACACAGGTGGCTGTTTTGCTTGCTCCAAGAAAGGATTATAATCACTGTCATCTACCTGTTTCCAACGAATCGTCCGAAAGAAGATCTCCCCCTTCCCCTGTCAGTATCCATAATCATTTGCACCGCCTGTAGCGTCAGTCCGGCTTTGGGGCCCGGTCGACTGTCACCGTTAGCCATTTTGACGAGTCGAGATTTCTCTCCCCTACCCTGTCGCCAAGGCCGAAAATAGCCTTCAGACGCAAAACCGCGTCACCATTTATGTTTATTCATGAGAATGAGGTATCCTTCCAAGCCATTGGCTGCTATTTGTGTGTCAGCAGTGACGTAGCATTTCTGGAAAATTCCCGAACGGAGAAGACGGGTAAACCCGTTCTAAGGCGCTGCTGTTGCACAAGCGCATGACGAGTATACCCGGCCGTCCTAAGGCAGTCAAGGGGTTAAAGACCCTCAATTTTAAGACTTCCAGACTTTTAAGGCCTTGCTTTTTGAGATTGTCTGTTTATAACCTCTGTAAATCTACTCCCATTCATTTTTTCATTTTCATTGTTAAGATTGCCTCCGTTTAGAGACCTGATTTTCTCTGATTTTTGGAGGTCTTAACTTGTGGGTGCCACTGTATCCGTCCGTACCTTGTTTTGCATGGCCAGCTTGACCTGGTCTTCCTGCATGCATTGGAGGGACGACCTGAGGGAGGAGTCTTTGATCTCCATACACTCCACCTGCTCTGCTAGCTCCTGAAACAAAAAAATGTACACTGTTATTGTCGTTGTTGTTGTTGCTGAGCATACCTGCGTTTTACACTTGTGGCCCCACTTGGTACAGAGAAGGCGACTCTTGTCGTTCAAATGGATCACTGAGCGAAATACACATCTGCACTCCATCTAAAGGACAATTTACATTCTGAATCTCTATGCTTTCTGCACTGCCAAATAAAGGCTGGCCTTAAAGCCATATGTACTCGATGACTATACACGCTAATTGCTTTACCAACAGCTGGAGACAGACTAAATTAAGTTCCCTGCAAAATATTGTGGTCTAGGACCCCTTAAATGTTGAGATATTTGAATTTTCATTTTGATCTGGATCGTCCTATTTATAGATTTGGCAACACATGTAACGTTGATGCAAGGGAGAGAACACCGCGGCTTTGTTGACATCCTCACTTTTTCAGAGGCTAGAACAAGCTGTAATGCATGTATTATGGTCCGCGCATGGTGACGTATCGTCATTATATGGTCTTATGGTGCGTTTGACATCGATTGTGGGCAAACTACACTTTGTAAACACGGGAGTGCGTTAGTATGCCTTTAAGTAAGCTCAAAGTTGACTTCCCTTAAAGACTTTGCAAAGTTTTTTTTTATTTTTACCAAAAATGCAGTGCCAAAGCTTTGTGCAGCCTGCTTCGTGAAGTAGACTTTGCAAAGTTGACTTCGCCCAATCAGTGACTAGGCTTAACAGCAGCCCCCTTAACCCCCAAAATATGGAATGTTCTGTTCTTGGAGCCATACAAAAAAAGATGAGAATCTCAACTTGCGCAAGCACCCATCTTAACAGGGGCATTGGTGTTTTTTTGTGTGCCAACATCCATACAGGCAAGAAACTTTCTTTATTTAAATATTTACCCTGTTTGCTTTACTCAAAGTAGCAAACTTTGAAGAGATGTCATCCCTTTCCAGAGAAAGCTTCTGTAGCTGTTCTTCCAGTTCCTGCAACAATAGACAACAGAAAAATGAAATAAAAAAGAACAGAAATAAAATGCCGTGTTAAGTCATGGCTGGGTCCTTGATGATTTTGTAAATGGTGGAACCCCCCTTCAAAGACACCCCCACCCCCACCCCCCATTTAAGACTCCCTCCGTTTTAAGACCTTGTTTTCTCAGACTTTCTGTTCATAATCTCTGTAAAATTATCCCCATTTTAAGGCACCCTCCTTTTTCAGACCCCATTTTCTCAGATTTGTTTTGGTCTTAATAAGGGGGTTTCACTGTATGACATCTACATTTCATTAAATTAACAAAAGAAATGTTTTATGCTTGCAACTGACGTTATTCACCAAATTTACAGACAAACAAAAAGCCTTAAATTTAAAAGCAAGTATCCCCCGAAATATAAACAAAAATTGTTCAAAAATTGTGCAATCTAAAGATCTCAACAATGATCTTTGGAGCTTTGAAAAAGTCTGGACATTGGCAGGAAAATATAACTCTTGGTTATGCCTAGACTATGGCCAGTACCATGTATAGTTGAACCTGTCTGAAACAACCACCCAAGGGACCAATCAGAAGTGGTAATTCAAGACGGGTGTTCGCTATGGAAAAGAGAATGATTATAGCAAAATAATTGACGAGGATCCTTATGAGTTGTCGTAATGGGTAGGTGGTTGTTAGGCCTAAAAAAAATAGGTGTGGTTACGGTAACCCGACCTACCCTATTTTTAGGGGCCGACCCTATAACTTTTTATTACATTTGTCAAATAAAACCCAAAAAAATCCAAGAAAACGAGTGCAGAAAACGCAATGAAAGCGAAAGCGCTCGAGTCGCACACTTATTTCCCTGTCAAGTAGGTTTAATTTGTACACATTAGAAAAAAAAGTTAAAAAAAAAAAAGTGATTGCCTACCTTCCTACCCTAATTTTTTGGGCTATGTTACCTTAACCACACCTTTTTTTTTTTTTTTGCCTTATCGAGAAGTGGTCGTCAGGGCAGGTTCGATTTGTACTTCAATACAGGTTAACGTACATGTATTTTGGCAGCAGCAGATTCCTGACTAGCCTGCACAGTGTTGTAGGCAGCAAAGGCATCATCCCGTTCACTGGTCAGCTCAGACACCTGTTCTTCCAAATCCTGAAAATAACAATGCATGACGCATGAATATGTAAGTTTGGATAACACTGCCTTTTTCGTAGAAAAAAACTGTAAAATTAATGTGGAAAATGGACCAAGTCCACAATAGCTATGTAGAGTTGCAAAGGTTAACATGAGTTTTTAAATTCACCCCCCCCCCCCCCCCCCTTTAAGATCTCCATTGTCTCTGCTGACTTTCAATTGTTTCTTTCACAATTTCTGATGTTTTATATACATATATATATATGTGTTTTCTTTCTCTCTCACAATCTCTGTAAATTTACATCCATTTTAAGACTCCCTCCTTTTTAAGACATGATTTTATCAGATTTGTGTGGGTCTTAAAAGGGGGGTTCCACTGTATCATCAATACCTTTATCCGTTTTTGTGCCTCCTGGTCCCCACCCTGTGTCGCAGCACTGCCTTCTGCACTGACGGCCTTCTTCTTCAGGTCTGAAAGTCAATCATAGTCATGATGTGAAAGATCATACTTGCATGGGTGAAACTGATCAGAATTGAAAATAAGGAAAATGAGGCTGGGGTCCAGGGGCCGCCCAGGCCCTGGTGGGGTGCAGGGGCAATGCCCTGCTAGGGGGCCCAGGGGCGCGAAGCCCCTCCGGAAGAAAACGAAAAATCAGGCTTTTTAAGGGTAAAAGTATAGGCCTCTCCTGGTATCTCAAACACACAAATTTGCACATTAAACACTAGTAACAAATGCCAAGCTGTAGTCCGATAATTCGCGCGCTCAGTGAAACAAAGACTCAGCGATGTCCGGTCACTGTGTTAGAGAAAATACGGATCGGATCGACGGCGTAAAAAAAAAAAGATTCATTTTTAAAAAATTTTTTTTTAGCTATTTTGAACTGCCGGAACAAAGGGCATCTCAAAATCTGTCACTTCTCTACTGCCCACTCATCCCCCCCCCTCTCCCCCACTTTGAGAAGGACTCAGGACTACCACCAATCAAGGCCAGACACGGTGGCTAGACAGCTACCTCCCTCCACCTCACTTGACCGTGTCATCACCCCTCTAGTGACACGAGCCACTGGCGATTGCATCAGCAGTCAAAATAGCTACCACCCCCCCCCCCCTCCCCCCTCTTTGCGCTATTCACTTCACCCCCTCTCTTATCTTATCCTGCGCTGACCAATCCTTCAGAGACTTTCACATGTTGTAAAACAGTTTCCTCTCAGATAAAAACTCGGTCATTGACCCCGGGTAAGAAGGTCAGTGTCTGGACAGGCAGCTGTGTTCAGATTGCAAGTACCGGTCATTGACCCAGGTCTCAAGGCCAACCAGCTTTTACAATGCATCTGCCTTTGATCTGACCGCCCATCCAGAGCAAACATATTCCCCCTCTGTATTTTTCCTTTGATGTGCCTGCTATGTACCACTGATCCAGTTTCTGGGAAATGTATAGGTCATTGACTGCAGGGATACTCATTAAGACCGTTTTCTAAAATATGTTAACACCAGCTTTGCTGACCAACTTAGTACAAGTAGTGACAGTACTACTGCTGTCAATTATTTCCCTTCAACTAAGGAAGTAACAAACAAAAAAACGATCCAGTGTATGTGATAAAGAAGAAAAGACAGACCTTCAACAATAGGATAGGGGTGGAACTCTGCAACTCTTCTGAATCAAAAGCATAAAGATCACCTGTAAACAATTCTAGGATCAGGAAATCGGAACATCTGTTTGTTTTCATTAGGAAATAGAATTGAAATATAATGCTTTTGAGAGAGAGAGAGAGAGAGAGAGAGAGAGAGAGAGAGAGAGAGAGAGAGAGAGAGAGAGAGAGAGAGAGAGAGAGAATCATCCACCCAGAGAGACAGAACTACACTCACTCCAGTTAATTCTTTCTGCAAGGTGCAAATGCTCTTCGGTTTAAAATCTAACAAAGACAAACAACAGAAAACAAATCATTCACTGATTCAGCAAATGAATTAAGTTACCTTCACTTTTTGCTCGCTCTCGCTGCAGGAGCAGCATCTGCTTCTTGACAAATTTGATGAGATCTTCTCTGGACAGCGACTCCAGCTATCATGAAAAAAGTTGCACTTATCGAGTTATCTTAGTAAAAAATAACAAGGTAATTCTCAAATGATATATTACATGAACAATGTTTTAAAACAAATCAAGAATTACAACAAAAATTGTGGATATATAATATTAATAATATATATACATTATATGTAAAAAAAAATATTATGATCTACTCAAGGTTGCTGGATGTTGTTTGTCAATATAATTGTAAATAATCATTCATTTAAAGAAACACTTACAATTTAATAGATTGCATTGCAGAAAGTTTACAAATGTTAAACTTAAAGGCATATGTACTCGATGACTATACACGCTAATTGCTTTACCAACAGCTGGAGACATGCTAAATTAAGTTCCCTGCAAAATATTGTGGTCTAGGACCCCTTCAATGTTGAGATATGTTAATTTTCATTTTGATCTGGATCGTCCTATCTATAGATTTGGCAACACATGTAACGTTGATGCAAGGGAGCTAACACCGCGGCTTTGTTGACATCCTCACTTTTTCAGAGGCTAGAACAAGCTGTAATGCATGTATTATGGTCCGCGCATGGTGACATATCGTCATTATATGGTCTTATGGTGCGTTTGACATCGATTATGGGCAAACTACACTTTGTAAACACGGGAGCGCGTACATATGCCTTTAAAAAACAAACCAACAAAAACAGTCATTGTCCCTCGAGTATCTATGCAGGCTGACATGATATCTATACATATACGACTAGTGTCTGTCTGTCTGTTCGCGATGAACGGCCAAAGTTCTCGGTGGATCTTTTTCAAATTTGGACACCGTATTCAGCTACACCCCGGACACAACCTCATCGATGAGATATTTCAACACGTGCTCTCAGCGCGCAGCGCTGTGCGCGCTGAACCGATTTTGTTTTTTTTTGTCGGGATCCACTACCAGTAACTCTTCCTTATCTTCTCCAGTGTTTTCAGCCGCGATTACCTCCCTTCCTCCGTGTGGCGTCAATCCATATTCCCGTTACTACGTTACTATTTTTAGAAGGTCACTGCACGTTACTGTTTTTAAAAGGTCTCCAGTGTTTTTTGCGCGTTTATCTCCTTTCCTTCGTGCGCCGGCTCGTACACCCGGCGTTTGCCGGGTCCCAGGCGCAGCCTGTTATTTGGCTCTACTTCTTCCCGGCGAAGCCGGTACCCGGCGAAGCGGGTAATCATCTAGTATATATATAGCTACAATCAGATTTTGTCTCTAATGTCAGGTGTTTTTTCCCATCTACTGATCTAGTGTGTGTGTATGCATGTGTGTGTGTGTGTGTGTGTGTGTGTGTGTGTGTGTGTGTGCATGTGTGTGTGTGTGTATGTGTGTTTGTGTGTGTATACATGCATGTGTTTGTGTATGTTTGTGAGTGTGTGTGTGTGTGTGTGTATGTGTTTGTGCATGTTTGTGTATGTGTGTTTCTGTGTGTGTATGTTTGTGTTTGTGTGTGTGTGCGTGTGAGTTTATGCAGACCTTGGAACCTCCAGGAGATTTTCCTGCACCTTCCGCCTTGTCGTCCGACATGATGGACACCTGTTGGGCAGGTGCACACCTGTAACATTAACAACACATGTCATCTAACAATGCACACGTGTAGGTAAAACATCACATCATCTAACAATTTTGCCTGCCTCTTTTCCTCATGCATGTCCTGTAGTGGTATTGATTACAATAAAACTATAATGTTATACCACTTAGTTAATTACCGTTCAGTGTAAATCAACAAAGGATCGATATATTCATACAGCTATTCTGTCAAACCCAAAACTCCCACAGAAGGACAAATACAGGCCTCTCAAAACACAGACACTACACAGTCAGAACTTTGAATCTCTTGAAGACAGAAAAATAGACTTATAAATACTGATAGTTATAAATACTGATAGTTATGGAGACCTCTCTAGACACCTACAGACAGAAACTCTGAAACCCGTCAGACAGTTAACAGAAAGTTAACTATAGACCAAAATTAGTGAAAAACAAATAAGCCTATTATGTGCCAGAGTGTGACCCTAGCCACAATCAGCTTCACACGACAGAATATACCTGGATCAATTAATTATTGATTAATAAATACTACTTCTGGTGCATTCAATCAATGACTGTCCGAAGGGTACATTTCATTTGGCTTCTTCCTGCCAAGTGTCTTCCCTGGTTCAGCCCCACTCGCTATGCCAACGAGAAGTCTGTAGCTTCTGTTTCTGTGTCGAAATTCTCACCTGCGCAAGACAGATCCTACGTGCCGCAATCAACGCAGAAGCACGCCGTTTTACAGCTTGGTTACAGTTCCAAGGAAGTCACCATCTCGCCCGTGTACAACACGGATTGCGTGTCACTGGAAAACAGAAGAGTTAGTTCCCCTCGTTTTAGGTGTCAGAAAGAGGTTCCATTTGAGAACAAGCAAGAAGGGGTCCGCCTAAACTACGCGCCAGCACGCGCTAGCACGCGCCAGCACGCGCCAGCTTGAACCATAGCACTTATATACTTTATTTTTATATTTCTAGTTAGTTCATCGTCCATTCTCACATAATACAAAATTTCAAACTTCAATGATGAAAAATACGGAAGTTATGACGAGTTTAAGGAGAGCTAATGCACTACTCTCAAATCCGACGATTTCCGCCATTGACTAAACAGCCTCCTGCAAGCTACCACTTTGAAGTAGACGCTACCCGGTGACCCATAACACTTACATAATTTATTTTTATAGTCTATATAGTTAATTGTCCATTCTTACATAATACAAAATTTCAAGCTTGAGTGTTGAACATTTCAGTAGTTATGACGGGTTTTAGGCGAGCTAATGCGCTACTATCAAATCCGACAAAATCCGGACTAATCCGGACTAAAACTGCGCGCTACCAAATTTAAGTGGACACTACTGAGATTCATAGCTGTTATATAATTTATCTGTATGTTTCTAGTCATTCCATCGTCAGTTCTTACATTATACAAAATTTCAAACTTCAGTGATAAAATTTACGATAGCTAAGACGCGTTATAGGAGAGCTATCCTAGCTAAGGCCGTGGCTCCATGTCCGACAATCGTCGGATTTGAGAGTAGTGCATTAGCTCTCCTTAAACTCGTCATAACTTCCGTATTTTTTATCATTGAAGTTTGAAATTTTGTATTATGTGAGAATGGACGATGAACTAACTAGAAATATAAAAATAAAGTATATAAGTGCTATGGTTCAAGCTGGCGCGTGCTGGCGCGTGCTAGCGCGTGCTGGCGCGTAGTTTAGTCGGACCGGCAAGAAGTATCTCTTTGTGTGTCTAAAATACATGTCCAATACCCCACGATCATGCCAAAACTGTAAGTGACTCTGGTAAATTATAATAAAGAAAGACCCGTAAAAACCTAGAAGCCTTTTGTTTCTAATTACTTTGTCTTCAAAAGGGAAGAAAAGTAACTAGGTTATTTTAGTTAGCTTTATGTAAACTAGGACCAATCAGGAAGGAAGGTTCTATATTTAGCGGTCTCGTGACCAAAGAGAAAGTCATCTGCGCGAGACGCCCAACTTCCGAGTCCTATGAAGGCGTCCATCAACGATCGAAAAAGGGCTGAAGAATTTGGCAAAAATAAGCGAACATGAGTGAAGAAGAAAAGACCCCGCTGATTACGGAGGTGGAGGGGAAGCCAGAGTCGGATCCAGGATGTACAGGAGGGATTTGCAACCCGAAAAACTGCATTCACCGATACTTTCCAGTGTTGGTGATTATGTGCTTCCTAAGTTTTGGTAAGCTCTCTCATTTCACCGAAGTTTTACTGGGTTGTTTTGGTGCGAATGTGGGCGTGTTTTCTTTGTTGTTTCAGTTAATGAAGAATTTCAGTTTTTTTTTAACGTGATGGACTGCTTAAGATATTCTATTTTGAAGGTACTTTTGGAAACTGGAAGTTAACTCTTTGTCCTAGAACTTTAGATGGTTTATGAATGTGATCAGCTGATTTGATTGCACTGCATAAAACTTGCATAGTCAATGCAACCTCCAAAAGCTTGATTAACACAGCTACCAAACCAACAATTTCAAAGTAAAGATTAAATGAAGAACTGATTTATGCCATACAAGTTTCAGACTATTTTTGTGTTCATTATTCTTGAACATGGAGCCTTGGTGAAATGGTGTGCCTGTGCATGGGTAATTCATTGCTGTCAGTGTCACATGTCTATCACATGACAAAGTTAAAGAAATACTGTTAGTGTTATGTGATGTGAAGTGAAAACTGATCTATTCACGTCCCACACAACACATGACATAGGTGTACATTTTATTTGTGTAAATTGTACTACAGATCTATTCTATAGTATACCCTGCATTAGGCCTAAAAAAAAAATAGGTGTGGTTACGGTAACCCGACCTACCCTATTTTTAGGGGCCGATCCTATAACTTTTTATTACATTTGTCAAAAAAACCCAAAAAAACCGAGTGCAAAAAACGCAATGAAAGCGAAAGTGCCCGTGTCGCACACTTATTTCCCTGTCAAGTAGGTTTAATTTGTACACATTAGAAAAAAAAGTTTTAAAAAAAAAAGTGATTGCCTACCAACCTACCCTATTTTTTTTTGGCTATGTTACCGTAACCACACCTATTTTTTTTTTGGCCTTATCATCGTTTGACTTTTCATTTCAAATCATACTCATCCCAGATATATTGAGATAAATGTGCATCGTGCATAGCAGCTATTATAACTGTTAGAATCCAATTATGTGCACATCAATTAATTTGCAGTAGTTTTGTGTGTAGTTTTCTTTAATAAGTCAGAATCCAATTAATAAAAAACGCTCGCGCTGGACCCGAGTACTCTTCAGACTGGCTCGCTCAATAAATATAAATGTTTGGAATGTCTGTGGTGTGAATGTTGGTTTCTGACCAGAAATGCAGATCTATCTCTGGCCGATTCATAGATTCAAACTACAAACTGCGACCTCATCTGTGATCAGATATGTTTCGACAAGCATTAAACGGATGAAATTAACCACATGCAGTTTATTCTTCAGAAAAATGCACACAAAAAATGGGTTGGGTTCGGTGATTTGTACATAAACGTCTTCCTCGCGATAGATTCGCTTATTATTTTGTCTTATGAAGCCGTCATCAACACGAACACAATGATTGCAGAAGCAAACTCTGTACCTACACGACCGAGACACAAGACTGATTATTTCACAGCTGCAATGAGAATAGAGAACAAAGACGTTTTGGGTAAGCTTACTCACGTCAGGTCTTCACTGACAAGCTAGGAACAGACGGAAAATTCCGAACAAAAGTAAATGACGTCAAAGTCTCTTTCGCTTTGCGTGTAACTTTGTCATGACGTATTTTTGTGTGACGCGTTCGACTGTTCTATCAGGTCAATGGCTGCGTGTTGCCCCGCCGGTGTGAACTCCTCCTACGGCCAAGTCGTTTTTGTGGTTTATTTTGCATTTAGGTCCCAGGTAACATTATGAAGTTTTAATACGATCAATCGGACCTATTATCAAGTTAGTGTATCAACTTTTGAACGAACTGCGCCCAGTAGTTTCCCAGCAATAAGCTGTTAAGTGGAGAAAGACAGACAGACACACAATTAAAGTCTGCTGAGCCCTAGTACTAGTATACTCGGGGATGAATTATGTGCACATCAATTAATTTGCAGTACTTTTGTGTGTAGTTTTCTTTAATAAGTCACTTTAATTTTTAAAGTTTAAGAGTGGTTTGTAAATTGTATGCATGTTTAACCTTTTTTTATGAATATGATGTCTGTAGTCCCATCATGTACTCATGTAGCAATAAGTAGTAGCATGATTTACTAGCAAGTGTAATTGTAGGCACTAGCATACTCCCCACCTCCACCCCAACACACCCACACATCCACACAATACACACACCTTTCTGTTCCACGCACAGTCATGCTCGGAGATAGATACTAGCACAAGTTGCAACACTAAACCTAGGGGGAGGGAGGCGGCTGGTGTTCATCAAATTGACAATCTGTGATTGCAGTCCTTCACAGCAAGTCAATTGACACCAAGGACATAATTGCGGGTATTGAGTCTCAATAAATCGGCTGAAAAATTTGCTACATAATCAGTGAACAAAACCTTGATGTGGAAACAATCAAAGCAAGTAAACAAAATGTGATCTGAATTTTGCAGGAAGCTACTTCTGTTATGACAACCCTGCGGCGTTGCAAGACACGATGTTGAAAGACCTGAACCTGACGGAGGGGAAGTTCATGTTGTTCTACTCCCTCTACTCCTGGCCCAACGTTGTCCTCTGCTTCTTCGGCGGCTTTCTTATCGACAAGTTGTTTGGCGTTCGCTTGGGTGCCATCATCTTCAGCGTCTTTGTCACCATTGGGCAGGTGAGTGTCGCACACATTGTGCACAGTCTGTGGGTACCTACGATGAAACGAAACCCTTGGGACCAAAAGTGTCCCTACATTACATTGCAGGTGGCCTTTCATGACAGGTATGCTTTAGCACAGATAATAAACTCAGGGACAACATCCTGGAGTTGTTCTATCAAAGGGGGTGTTCGCTTATTGGAGGGGCCTCACATCCTAGGTACTGCTCAGAGGACTGTGTACGCATAGCATGAAGCACTATGCAGGGCTAACACCTTTCCGGTTGTCGCCGGAAATCCCGTTTTTGAAAACTCTTCAAACCGGAAAATCCGGTTTCTTAAAGTTAAAGTAAAACTTACAACAATTTTTTTTTATTAGTTTGGATGGTTGATGGAAGCAAACTGTGTATAATTTTATAATTTATGAACATACATTTTGGTACCAGGAGAGGCTGTTCTTTGCCTCTACAAAATACACCAAAAAAAGCCTCAGCTTCTGCTAGTGCCTTTGATCCCCCTTTGTGCAAGCAGGAGACCAAGTGTGCATCGGAAAAGATCCTCTAATCCATGTCGGTGTTTGGTGCGTTATAAAAACACAAAAATATCAAGCATGCATCTCTTTGAAGTCGTTGTATGGCTGCCTGAATTGCGAGGTAAAAACAGTCATAGATTACATGTAAAACCCAGCTCGTGCAACAAAAAACAACACAGTGTACGTGTAAGTTTCAGCCGATGAACGCAGAAGAAGAATTAGGCCTAAAAAAAAAATAGGTGTGGTTACGGTAACCCGACCTACCCTATTTTTAGGGGCCGACCCTATAACTTTTTATTACATTTGTCAAAAAAAACCACCACAAAAAACAAGAAAACGAGTGCAGAAAACGCAATGAAAGCGAAAGCGCCCGAGTCGCACACTTATTTCCCTGCCATTGTGTCAAGTAGGTTTAATTTGTACACATTAGAAAAAAAAGAAGAAAAAAAGTGATTGCCTACCTTCCTACCCTATTTTTTGGGGCTGTGTTACCGTAACCACACCTATTATTTTTTTGGCCTTATGCATAGTGAAGAATTGTGAACGTCTTCTTCTGTGTTTACACGTGGGGTGGGATTCCCACAGTTGTGTGCATTCATTTCTTTTCCACGAGTGGGCTTTTAGTTTTACACGTTAGAGAATTTGAGATAATTGTGGAAGTTCCATCACATGATGAATGAATACCTGTTTTTAGGAGAAGAAGAAGCTGAGTGTAAATGTAATATTTCTTTCTTTACACACACACCAGGGATTTCTGCTTTTCTTCAGTGGGAGCCGTGTGATATTGGGTGCAAAGAGTTTGGAAGGGTTTTCTCATTTCTATAATCTTTTGTAGCAACATACAACGGTGACATTTTTGTTGTTTGCAGGTGATGTTTGCCTTTGGCGCCCTGACCAATACATTCTGGTTGATGGGTCTGGCTAGGTTTATCTTTGGGTATGTACTTGGACATGTCTGTTTTAAACTTATCACTTTATTTTTCTCTAATAAAGTGTACTTTGGTACAGTGGAACTCTCATTATAAGACCGTCAGAAATATGAGAAAATCAGGAGGGAGTCTTAAAATGGAGGTAAATTTACAAATTAATTCGCTGGCCTGACACCATCAGCAACAAAGACCTTTGGCAGCGAACAAAACAGTTATCCGTAAAACAGGACATTCTGCAAAGACGCTTCCGGTGAATTGGCCACACACTCCGCAAGACGACAACCAGCATCATGCGACAGGCATGGAACCCGCAGGGCAAGAGGAGACGAGGCCAGCCGAGAAACACCTGGCGTCGTGACTTGGAGGCAGAGGTGAAACACATCGGCTACACCTGGCGACAACTGGAGAGATTGGCCCAGGATCGGAGTGCCTGGCGAGCTCTTGTTGGCGGCCTATGCCCCGGACGGGGTCAAAGGCATACATGAAATAAATGAAATGATGAAAATTTACAAATTACAGGGCTAATGAACAAAACATTTAAAAAGACAAGGTCTTACTCTTAAAAGGGAGGATGTCTTGAATTGGGGGGGGGGGGGGGGGGGGGGTGAATTTAAAAAGCGGGGTTCCACTGTAACTCATTTCTCATTTACATGACACTGTAAACATAAATGAAAAAATATATATCATAAAAACAGTGTTGTTAGAATTGAAGTATTGTAAACAAATTTAAATTATTCATTTTTCTCTCAGGGATGTATAATGGTGGTGCCTGACAAAAAAATACATACCTTTCAGTGTCGGTGTAGCCATAAGCGGTACTAAATGGTAAATATGCAGAATTTGGGTACATATTATTGCAGTTTGATTTCATTGTCACTTTTTGGGTCTTTATTTCTGTGTTTGTTTCATCAAATTTGATTGATTTTGTCTTTCAGCATTGGCGGAGAGTCGTTGGCTGTAGCTCAGAATGCATACGCTGTTAAATGGTTCTCTGGGCGTGAACTGAACATGGTGTTCGGACTTCAGCTCAGCTTCTCACGTGTGGTAGGTTTTGTTTCACTGTAGTTTTGACTATTTTGTTTCTGACCTGTTTTGGGTCATGGTTTCATTCATTTTCTTGGACAAGAATTCCTGCAGTCAGAATGTACAAATTTGAGGGATTTGTTCACAGATTTAAAAATTGTTATTACAAAATACAACCTTCATTAGTTCATCCTCAGATCTGTGTTTTTTTATGTGTGTGTGTGTGTTTACATTTATTAAGGATGCGTTTATGTCATTTTGAAACTATGGCTATTTCTGTTTAGTGTAACCTTCCATGTTGTAGTCAGATCAATTAGACTCATTTTGATTGTCATCTCAGAGCAGTCAAATAGTTGCACTTTTACTTGTGTGGATTATAAAGCAAGTATGTCAAAGAAAATCCTTTTTCTGCTTGCTGTCTTATTTCTATTTTTTAATTTTTTTTATAGATAAGTGCACTTGCGTAAGCTGTGAGTGTGAATGCTCTCTGAAAGTAATGCTCAGTCTTCCTTTGTGCTTTTGTGTTTGAAACCTTGTATGGCATTGGTTTTGGGTTGTGGTTTCAGGGCAGCACAGTCAACATGAACATCATGCAGCCAATTTACAAATTGTTCGATGAGAACGTTCATGGCTACAAGTGTCTGGGCCTGGCTCTCTTTGTTGGTAAGTGAACATGAATATCATACAGCCAATTTACAAAGTGTTTGATGAACATGTTCATGGCTATAAGTAAAGTGTCTGTCAGAGCCTCTCTCTCTTTGTTGGTAAGTGAACATGAACATCATGCAGCCAATATATATATTTACAAAGTGTTTGATGAACATGTTCATGGCTATAAGTAAAGTGTCTGTTAGCGCCTCGCTCTCTTTGTTGGTGAGTTTGTATCTATGATTAATGATGGTGTATTTAATTGTAAGTATGCATACTCTGCTGTAATGAAAGCAGGCAACTGCTAATTTATGTTGAGACCATCAAAGATATCATCAGTACATGCCGCTATAATAGAAAGTACAGTGGAACACCCACCCCCCTCCCCCTCCCCCTCCCCTTTTAAGAATTTAAACAGTGTGGGCAAATCAGGTCTGAAAACAGAGGGAATCTTAAAATGGAAGTAAATTTACAGAAGTTAGGAACAGAATATCTGAAAAATCAAGGTCTCAAGGGGGGGTGTCTTAAATTATGGGGGGAGGGGGGGGGTAATAGGGGGGTTCCACTGGCCCTGCAGTGTGGAGTCCGTCTGACAAGAGGACACCTCCGGAAGAGGACACCTGTTGTTCCTTTGTCTGTTGTCCCTTTGTCTGTTGTCTCTTTGTCCGTTGTCCCTTTGTCTGTTGTCCCTTTGTCTGTTGTTCCTTTGTCTGTTGTCCCTTTGTCTGTTGTCCCTTTGTCTGTTGTCCCTTTGTCTGTTGTCCCTTTGTCTGTTGTCCCTTTGTCTGTTGTCCCTTTGTCTGTTGTTCCTTTGTCTGTTGTTCCTTTGTCTGTTGTTCCTTTGTCTGTTGTTCCTTTGTCTGTTGTTCCTTTGTCTGTTGTTCCTTTGTCTGTTGTTCCTTTGTCTGTTGTTCCTTTGTCTATTTACATGACCAAAACAAGCTCTGTCTGTAATGTACGGACACCATTGGTCTGGGGGTGTCCTCTTGTCCCAGATACTTCTCTCAGACATTATGGGATTACAGTGGAACCCCCCTTTTAAGAGCCCTCCTCCTTTTTAAGACGTTAGTTTTTCAGACTTTCTGTTCATAACCTCTGTAAATTTACCCTTATTTTAAGACTCCCTTAAGACCCGATTTTCTCAGATTTTTGGAGATCTGAAAAGGGGGTTTCCATTGTTTTGAGTGTATTTTCAGTTTCATATACCGGTACGGTTGGCCGAGTGGTAAGGCGTCCGCCCCGTGATCGGGAGGTCGTGAGTTCGAACCCCGGCCGGGTCATACCTAAGACTTTAAAATTGGCAATCTAGTGGCTGCTCCGCCTGGCGTTTGGCATTATGGGGTTAGTGCTAGGACTGGTTGGTCCGGTGTCAGAATAATGTGACTGGGGGAGACATGAAGCCTGTGCTGCGACTTCTGTCTTGTGTGTGGCGCACGTTATATGTCAAAGCAGCACCGCCCTGATATGGCCCTTCGTGGTCGGCTGGGCGTAAAACAAACAAACAAACTGATTGGTATTGTTTTTTCCCTGCAGGTGCTGGCATGTGCCTGTTTTCATTGTTCTGCTCTCTCTTCCTGGCTGCGCTCGACAAGCGTGCAGACCGTGTTCTCAAAAGGTCTAAAGTTGGTGGAGGTAAGTTGTTTGTGTGTGTGTGTGTGTGTGTGCGTTTATTTTACCTATAGTGTAATGCTGGTTGCTGTAACTTTCAGTGACAGTAGTACTTGTAACAACCATAATGGAGAAAAAGCCGTGTCAGGAGGCATTTTGTGTGCGTTTGTTTCTAGACTTCAAAATTGTTTTGTAGTACAGCAGTCCCTGCAATGTACGGCCCCCGGCGTGAGCGGACACCTGACATGTACGGACACATTTGCTCGGCACGGAGTGTTTTCCTTCTATATTTGCCCCCCCTTAAACGGACACCTGCAAAACGTGGACGCGGACACTCATTTTCGGTCCCAACAGCAGGTCATACCTCCAATGTACGGACAGACCATCGTCAAATTTTCACCACAACAAAATCGATAACAGAGCAGTCCGGTTCTTGGTACAAAGATCACAGCCGCAATGGCGTGATGACAGTCACTGATAACTTGAGTGCACGTGTACCCATCACTGAGGTGGGGGGGTAGTTTTGGTCAGGAGTGGAGTACATGCGAAGATGCCAACATGAAACTGCACTGTGCTCTTTATTCTTGTCTGTTGGACGTAAACAACAGAAACCACAGTCGATGAAGGTCCTGAGCGAAAGTGAGTGAAAAACCGGCCACAGTTCTCAGCATCGTGTGTCTGTGTGTATTAAACCTCTTTCATTGACAAGATACTCTTGTTTCCCCTCAGCCTTGACCAGTGAGTCCGTTGCCTAATCTATGAACCCTTCAGTTGTCTTGCTTTGTCAAAAGTTACGACACTGTCAACTGAACTGGTTTTGCTCTGAGTGAACAGTGCAGCTGGCCTCTCTGGCCACAGCCCCCAACAGTACATGGCTGGAGGGAGGGAGAGAGAGAGGAAGGGGGGGGTGGAGGGTTAGCTGGCTAAACTCTGTGGGGTGTCCGGTGTCACTGCATGTCAGCAGGAAGAGCATTGGAGAGAAATAGAGAGGTGTACTCTTCCACACAATTTCCAAGCATCAGTTGTCACGGCTTGGGGTAGGCATTAGTGAGGGAGAGTGGGAGCTGTGTTATGTACAGTGTATTTCCGACTGAGGAGTGAAAAGTCACTGCCATGCCACATGATCGGCATGCAGTCAATAAAGCCAGACAAGAAAAAAATAAATTACATGATTATGACATGCAGCTCTATCTGCTGCTATTTATTCAAACTGGTTTTCAAGCTTATTCTTGCAAAGCATCTGCACACGCTCCTCTGTGCTGTGTTTGTGTGGCTGCTTTCGTATGTCAGTGCATGGTGAGTGTGTTCACTGCCTTGAGGATTTATTTTATCTCTTCTTTTCAACACTTTTCATACAAATCCTTTTTACAGAACGTTTAAAGAAGTATTAGGAGTTTATTGTTATTGTTTAGTAGCCACAAGAAGTGATTATCATAGACTCAATCCTGTTGTTTGTGTGTCTCTGTGTGAGTGTATGGGGGAGGGGGTGGTGTACGTGGTCACCCCTCCCGTGACCGGACACCTGCAATGTACGGACAGTTTTGCTATGGCCCAAGGGTGTCCGTTCATGAGAGGGACTGCTGTAGTTGTGTTGAGTGATATGCAGCTGCTCAGATGCTGAGGAATGCTGTTCAACTTTATCAGTCAAAGTCATACCAAAAAGACAGACCTGCATTGCGTTCAAACTGAATGAATGGTAAATGTATTATTGAAACATTTGTGAACATTGGGTCAGTCTATGTTGTTGCAGTTCTAGACCTTCTTAAAGCAAGAATGCCAACAGTTATGGCATTAGATAAACAAAGCAGCAAATAAGTCACTGATTCAAGAGCAACTGATTGAAACTTGAATGAAAAACATTGCTGTAATAATATTTATTTTCTTGCAAATGTTAAACATCTACATTTTTTATGTCTGTTTGCAGAAGGTAAGAATGATTACGCTGGTAACACTTTCATATTATTCGCACAAGCATGGCAGATTTGTATCCCTACTTCCAGGCTTCGTGGTCTCACGCTGTGCTGTAAATACTCTATGCTGATTAAAACGAACTGACTACATTAAAGTAGAATTAAAAAAAAGTGTTGTAAATGTAATGAACAACATATCCTAGATTATGCACTGATAATTGCACATTTATCCCCTATCCCCCCTGTGCTTGATTGGTTGGTGGGGGGGGGGGGGTGTCAAGAACATTTGAGAATATATTGCCACATGCAATGTAAGGTTTCCTATTAAAAAGTTTGTACAGTTTGTAAAAAGTTGAATCAGTGCCGCTTAGCTTGACTGTGTGACTGTGTGTAAAGTATGGGTCAGTGTTGCTCGAGCTTGTAACCAGATCATGGTTAACTTTGTGCTGGGCTTAATTGCTTGCATTATGTGAAAGTGGTTTTCAGTTGGGAACTGGAATGCTGTTTTAGCTTGAGCACATGCTAAATGAGTAAATAGAGGCTCAGGAGCTGGTGTTTTTGTTGTTGTTGAAAAAAGTGATTTGTAAAACTAAAAGTGGCAGTATGTATTACTAGAACACGTCACATTCTTTGATTCTGCTGAGGGTGCAAGGTCGTTCGGCTGTTGTCCCTGACAATACTGTGTGCTATCAGTGCAGCTGCTGTTTAATTATTCTTACCCCCCCCCCCCCCCACTACCAACCCACACACACACACAAGTACCACAAAAAAAGAAGATAATAATAATATCAAATACATGTAAATAAATACACATTTTTGACTCACATGCGAAGCAAAAGTGAGTCTATGTACTCACCCGAGTCGTCCGTCCGTCCGTCCCGGCGTCCGTCCGTCCGTCCGGAAAACTTTAACGTTGGATATTTCTTGGACACTATTCAGTCTATCAGTACCAAATTTGGCAAGATGGTGTATGATGACAAGGCCCCAAAAAACATACATAGCATCTTGACCTTGCTTCAAGGTCAAGGTCGCAGGGGCCATAAATGTTGTCTAAAAAACAGCTATTTTTCCTATTTTCTCTAAAGTTTTTGAGATTTAATACCTCACCTATATATGATATATAGGGCAAAGTAAGCCCCATCTTTTGATACCAGTTTGGTTTACCTTGCTTCAAGGTCAAGGTCACAGGAGCTCTTCAAAGTTGGATTGTATACATATTTTGAAGTGACCTTGACCCTGAACTATGGAAGATAACTGTTTCAAACTTAAAAATGATGTGGGGCACATGTTATGCTTTCATCATGAGACACATTTGGTCACATATGATCAAGGTCAAGGTCACTTTGACCCTTATGAAATGTGACCAAAATAAGGTAGTGAACCACTAAAAGTGACCATATCTCATGGTAGAAAGAGCCAATAAGCACCATTGTACTTCCTATGTCTTGAATTAACAGCTTTGTGTTGCATGATCTTGGATGACCTTGACCTTGGGTCAAGGTCACATGTATTTTGGTAGGAAAAATGTGTAAAACAGTTCTTAGTGTATGATGTCATTGCTAGGTTTAGCTGAAGGTCAAGGTCATGTAAAGGTCAAGCATGTGAGTCGTATGGGCTTTGCCCTTCTTGTTGAAATAATTAAAGTCGTACCTGAATAATTGCTAAATATTTGTAGATCAATTGCTCATTTCTAAACATATAGGGATTTTTGCTCTACCTTATCTTTTTGTACCCACACCTTGCCTTGAAGAGTAAACCTAGAGGTTTGTCTAAACTAGACCAGAACTCTTATTATGTGAAGAATATATTTTGACCCGTTGTCTATGGAATTGGAAGGCATCGGGTGTGTTATGCCTGTGTGTGTGCAAACAGAGATGCATTGCTTCGTAAAAAAAAAACCCACCAAAGTTAATTACAGTACAGTGAAACCCCCCTTTTAAGACCTAAAAAAATCTGAGAAAATCGGGTCTTAAAAAGGAGGGAGTCTTAAAATGGGGGGTAATTTTACAGAGGTTATGAACAGAAAGTCTGAGAAAACAAGGTCTTAAAAAGGAGGGAGTCTTTAAAGGGGGGTTCCACTCAATACTACCATTCAATGATTCATTCACTAAGTCTTATGTGAGAACAGATTCACCGTATGCTGAACATCTCACCCCCCCCCCCCCCCCCCCCCCCCCTCCCCCCTCCTTTTTATATTTAGTCAAGTTTTGACTAAATATTTTAACATCGAGGGGGAATCGAAACGAGGGTCGTGGTGTATGTGTGTGTGTGTGTCTGTGCGTGCGTGCGTGCGTGCGTGCGTGCGTGCGTGTAGAGCGATTCAGACCAAACTACTGGGCCGATCTTTATGAAATATAACATGAGAGTTCCTGGGATTGATATCCCCGAACGTTTTTGTCCTTTTTTCGATAAATGTCTTTGATGACGTCATATCCGGCTTTTCGTGAAAGTTGAGGCGGCACTGTCACGCTCTCATTTTTCAACCAAATTGGTTGAAATTTTGGTCAAGTAGTCTTCGACGAAGCCCGGACTTCGGTATTGCATTTCAGCGTGATGGCTTAAAAATTAATTAATGACTTTGGTCATTAAAATTCTTAAAATTGTAAAAAAAAATAAAAAATTATAAAACGATCCAAATTTACGTTTATCTTATTCTCCATCATTTGCTGATTCCAAAAACATATAAATATGTTATATTTGAATTAAAAACAAGCTCTGAAAATTAAAAATATAAAAATTATTATCAAAATTAAATTGTCCAAATCAATTTAAAAACACTTTCATCTTATTCCTTGTCGGTTCCTGATTCCAAAAACATATAGATATGATATGTTTGGATTAAAAACACGCTCAGAAAGTTAAAACGAAGAGAGGTATAGAAAAGCGTGCTATCCTTCTCAGCGCAACTACTAAACCGCTCTTCTTGTCAATTTCACTGCCTGAACGGTGGACTGACGATGCTATGAGTATACGGTCTTGCTGAAAAATTGCATTGCGTTCAGTTTCATTCTGTGAGTTCGACAGCTACTTGACTAAATATTGTATTTTCGCCTTACGCGACTTGTTTATATTTAGTCAAGTTTTGACTAAATATTTTAACATCGAGGGGGAATCGAAACGAGGGTCGTGGTGTATGTGCGTGTGTCTGTGTGTGTGTGTGTGTGTGCGTGTGTGTAGAGCGATTCAGACCAAACTACTGGACCGATCTTTATGAAATTTGACATGAGAGTTCCTGGGTATGAAATCCCCGAACGTTTTTTTCATTTTTTTGATAAATGTCTTTGATGACGTCATATCCGGCTTTTCGTGAAAGTTGAGGCGGCACTGTCACGCCCTCATTTTTCAACCAAATTGGTTGAAATTTTGGTCAAGTAATCTTCGACGAATCCCGGGGTTCGGTATTGCATTTCAGCTTGGTGGCTTAAAAATTAATTAATGACTTTGGTCATTAAAAATCTGAAAATTGTAAAAAAAAATAAAAATTTATAAAACGATCCGAATTTACGTTTATCACTTATTCTCCATCATTTGCTGATTCCAAAAACATATAAATATGTTATATTCGGATTAAAAACAAGCTCTGAAAATTAAATATATAAAAATTATTATCAAAATTAAATTGTCCAAATCAATTTAAAAACACTTTCATCTTATTCCTTGTCGGTTCCTGATTCCAAAAACATATAGATATGATATGTTTGGATTAAAAACACGCTCAGAAAGTTAAAACAAAGAGAGGTACAGAAAAGTGTGCTATCCTTCTTAGCGCAACTACTACCCCGCTCTTCTTGTCAATTTCACTGCCTTTGCCATGAGCGGTGGCCTGACGATGCTACGAGTAAAATGGCATTGCGTTTCATTCTGTGAGTTCGACAGCTACTTGACTAAATATTGTATTTTCGCCTTACGCGACTTGTCTCTGTTCCTGAATTCCCATACCTGTGTCTGCTTGTGTCACCTCCATCCCTCCCCTTTTACTAGGAAAGATTCCTTTGACTAGTTTCCAGATGACTTCTGCAAAATCAGTTGAGAGATTTCAATTCATGACCAGGATACTATCTTTACAGTCCAAATTTTCTGACTTCAAATCATCATATCTCTGGAAGTTCTTATCAGATTATCAAAAAATAAACTGTTTTGTGTTAAGACACAAATGCTCTATCAAAGGACATCATTTTCTAATGTGTCAGTTGTATTTTAAATTTGTGTGTGTGGCATAGCTATTGATAGCTTTGCATGCAGCAGAGATTTCCAGTTACCTCAACTGAGTGTCCTCCACATGCACACAGACCCTGAGTGTTACCCCCTCCCCCCCTCCCCCTTCTCAACCTGTCTCTTCTCTTTGTGCAGCAGCATAATGATCATCTTGACTTGGGGGGGGGGGAGGATTCTTGCTGTTTGTCATCAGTGTGACTGTGTCAGAAAGTTTAATAGACGAAGCTTGACAGTTCATTGCAATAGCTAACTTGCACAATACCCCTCACAAGCGCTGGTGTTCTCTGGCTTGTGTTAAACTTTTTTTTTTAAACCTTGATCGCCTTTCCTTTGCGCAAGGGCCATGCTTGGGTACTTTGAACGAACTTTAGGATTATTCTCGCGGCTATCATTGCTGTAGCACACTGTTCACATTGAAAATTCACAATTTTCAAGGCGAAGTGTCCGCATTGAAACGCTACCTCTCACAGAGCTATCTGGACATGCCCGCATTTTGCGGCAGATCTCGCAAGGCCACGCAAGTTAACGCAGATTTATCGCGCGATTTGGCAGCGCAGGCCGATAGGGCAAGTCGCCTATTGGGAGGGTATTGGAGATTCAGGGAGACAATTTGTGAATCAGAACAGCTATACATATTCACTGATAATTGGGATAGTACGTACATATGCATGCTTTTGAGTGCAATACAAAATGTTACAGTAGTAAGAGTACAGGGAGGAATGGCTATTGGTGATGTTGAACAAAACGTGTGTGCATGGTTCTAAACAAAATACACAAACACTTTTGACTTAGAAATGTGAAGAAAGAAGGGGAACCTATTCTGAGAACAGTTGTAGTCTCAGTTTTTCTTGATTTAGGCCACACAAAAAAAAATAGGTGTGGTTACGGTAACATAGCCAAAAAAAATAGGGTAGGAAGGTAGGCAATCACTTTTTTATTTTTTTAAACTTTTTTTTCTAATGATTGTGTACAAATTAAACCTACTTGACAGGGAAATAAGTGTGCGACTCGAGCGCTTTCGCTTTCATTGCGTTTTCTGCACTCGTTTTCTTGTTTTTTGTGGGTTTTTTTTTTGACAAATGTAATAAAAAGTGATAGGGTCGGCCCCTAAAAATAGGGTAGGTCGGGTTACCGTAACCACACCTATTTTTTTTTTAGGCCTTACATTCTGCTATAGTTCATGTACTGGTTGCATGAAAAGGCAGGTGTATGTTTTTTAATGTGCAGCTTCTCTTTATTTTCATTTAGTGGTGTTTGAAATGTCAGTTTGTTTTTCATTTAGCTAAATGTTGTTCACACTGTCAACAGACTTTTTTTTTTTTTAAATAAAAAGCTTCTTGAAAGTAAAACTGAAAGTGATAATTATAATTGTGTTTTGGTCTTGGCTTAATGTTTCCTGCAATATTTTATGACACTAGTTTTTGGCTCACGAAGTGTAGCCTATGCGATGCTAACTTTTGTCTGTCTGTGCGTGCGTGCGTGCGTGCGTGCGTATGTATGTATGTATGTATGTATGTATGTATGTATGTATGTCTGTGGTAGAAACTTTAACATTTGAAGACGTCATATTACATTGACGTCACATTATGACGTACGAGGGTTAGACGTCACGCGATGGAATTACTGAAAGTCTCGGTGATTGTTATTTTGAGCGGGCCGAGACTATTTGGCAGTCGTGTCCATGTAAGTAGGCTACATGCAGACAGACAGATCTAGATCTAGTGTCTCGCTTTCTTGCACAGTTTCACCTATGCTCTTTCTGTGTGTGTGTGTGTGTGTGTGTGTGTGTGTGTGTGTGTGTGTGTGTGTGTGTGTGTGTGTGTGTGTGTGTGTGTGTGTGTGTGTGTGTGACGGAGTGATTGAGTTTGTGTTACTGTTTGTCGATTTCTTACGTGAGCCTTGAAGGCTTCGCCTCTTGTTTGACTCATTATAATGTTTGTGGTGCGAAGGGTTAACATGTAACGTTGGTGTTGCAGAGGAGATTCGCATGAGGGACGTGAAGGACTTCCCTCTGACGTTCTGGCTGATCTCCATCATCTGTGTGGCGTACTACGTGGCCGTCTTCCCCTTTGTGGGCTTGGGCCTGTGAGTTATTTATTTTATTTATTTACGAGGATTTATATCGCGCACGTATCTCACCACACAAGGCGACTCAAGGCGCATGTTACCTATTAATGCCGTGTGAGATGGAATTTTTTACACAATATATCACGCATTCACATCGGCCAGTAGATCGACTGCCTTTAGGCGCTGCATCCACCTTTCACGGCCTATTATTCCAGGTCACACGGGTATTTTGGTGGACATTTTTATCTACGCCTATACAATTTTGCCAGGAAAGACCCTATTGTCAATCGTGGGATCTTTAACGTGCATACCCCAATGTAGTGTACAACGAAGGGACCTCGGTTTATCGTCTCATCCGAAAGACTAGCACTTGAACCCACCACCTAGGTTAGGAAAGGGGGGAGAAAATTGCTAACGCCCTGACCCAGGGTCGAACTCGCAACCTCTCGCTTCCGAGCGCAAGTGCGTTACAACTCGGCCACCCAGACCTGTTATTTGTTAATCTGTACTCGCAAGAGCAAGGGACGTTTGCTGGGGCCTAGTGGATAAGACGCCGGCCTCCCATGCGAAAGGTCATGGGTTCGAATACCGGCCATGCCTGGTGGGTTAAGGGTTGAGATTTTTCCAATCTCCCTTCCAATCAACTTATGTGCAAACCTGCTAGTGCCTTATCCCCCTTTGTGTGTATACGCAAGCACAAGACCAAGTGGACACAGAAAAGATCCTGTAATCCTTGCCAGAATTCAGACAGACAGACAAACATACACCACAAACCTCGTTTCGATTCCCTGTCAAAACGTAACTAAATGTAAAAATTGCTGTTTTTGACTCCTTGCATGAAAGTCAGTAAAACTTGGTCTTTTTTTCAAATGGATAGCTGCCTGAGGCATGACTGGAAACCCTAGGGGCTCTATGCACCTAAAATTGACAGTTCCAATAACTTTGAAGTTATGTAACAGACAAATAATAATGACAAAATGAAAACTTAGCTTGGTCCTTGCTAACTCTCAAATTCAGAACCAAAGTCATTTTAATGATGAATGTCTGTCTGTTTTGACACGTAGTTTGCTTTGTTTTATTTTCAATTTTTGTTGTTGAAGTTCCTGATTTTATGTTCTCTGATCGTGTTCTTTCTGTGATTTGCAGGGTCTTCTTTGAAATGAAGTTCAGCATGTCTCCCACCAGTGCCAACGCTGTAAATAGGTATGGTTGACTTTTTCTGTGGAACTTTACAAAAGACGAATGATGCTTTGCAGCTTGATGTCAAGCGTGTGAGGCAGGACGTTATCATTGTTCCTCAATGAAGTAATATCGTCTGAAAGACTGAAAGGAAGGGAGGGAGGGAGAGAGATATTTTTGTTTAACATGGATTAAGATTTAAGGCTGGGCCTATTCTTACAGTCTGTCTTTGCGACAAACAGACACACAAAAATCAAAAAGAAAAAACCATTTCAGTGCAGAGATGATCATTAATGGTAGAAAAGTCAGTGTGAAAATGATCTTTCTTCAGTGATTATTCTACAATCTAGATTCTGATCTGTTTCAGTTTGGTTTACATTGTTTCGGCCGTGGCTTCTCCGTTCTTTGGTTTCCTGATTGACAGAACTGGGAAGAACATTTTCTGGGTCATCATTGGCACGACAGTCACACTTGGGTGTCATGCTCTGCTGGCTTTCAGTTTCGTATCAGCCTATGTTGGGATGGTGAGTTTGTGTATGTGTGTGTGTGTGTGTGTGTGTGTGTGTGTGTGTGTGTGTGTGTGTGCGCGCGCGCAGATGCTATTTTGATGACATGCATGGACTGAGATAATTAGCAAAGACATTTATAACCAAATCTGGACTTTATCAGGAAGGTATGTGTGTCTCAACATTTAAACCTCAGACTGTGCTTTCATTGTCTTTGACCTGCTTTATGAAAAGCTGTTGCTTTTTGACTGACATGCGAAGCAAAAGTGAGTCTATGTACTCACCCGAGTCGTCCGTCCGTCCGGACGTCCGTCCGTCCGTCCGTCCGTCCGTCCGTCCGGAAAACTTTAACGTTGGATATTTCTTGGACACTATTCAGTCTATCAGTACCAAATTTGGCAAGATGGTGTATGATGACAAGGCCCCAAAAAACATACATAGCATCTTGACCTTGCTTCAAGGTCAAGGTCGCAGGGGCCATAAATGTTGTCTAAAAAACAGCTATTTTTCACATTTTTCACATTTTCTCTGAAGTTTTTGAGATTGAATACCTCACCTATATATGATATATAGGGCAAAGTAAGCCCCATCTTTTGATACCAGTTTGGTTTACCTTGCTTCAAGGTCAAGGTCACAGGAGCTCTTCAAAGTTGGATTGTATACATATTTTGAAGTGACCTTGACCCTGAACTATGGAAGATAACTGTTTCAAACTTAAAAATTATGTGGGGCACATGTTATGCTTTCATCATGAGACACATTTGGTCACATATGATCAAGGTCAAGGTCACTTTGACCCTTATGAAATGTGACCAAAATAAGGTAGTGAACCACTAAAAGTGACCATATCTCATGGTAGAAAGAGCCAATAAGCACCATTGTACTTCCTATGTCTTGAATTAACAGCTTTGTGTTGCATGACCTTGGATGACCTTGACCTTGGGTCAAGGTCACATGTATTTTGGTAGGAAAAATGTGTAAAGCAGTTCTTAGTGTATGATGTCATTGCTAGGGTTAGGTCAAGCATGTGAGTCGTATGGGCTTTGCCCTTCTTGTTTTTAGTTTAGTGAAAGCTTTAGAATATTTTGGTATGATTAATGCGCGGAACTTCCGTTGAGAGAGTCGTTGAAATATTGATTAAGAATGTACCAAACCTGGTTATTGTTGTGTTCTCTTTTTGGTAAGATTGGTTATAAAATGATATTCTTGATTACACAGATTGTGATGGGTCTTGCCTATTCTGTACTGGCCAGCGCACTAAGATTGGTTATAAAATGATATTCTTGATTACACAGATTGTGATGGGTCTTGCCTATTCTGTACTGGCCAGCGCACTAAGATTGGTTATAAAATGATATTCTTGTTTGCACAGATTGTGATGGGTCTTGCCTATTCTGTACTGGCCAGCGCACTAAGATTGGTTATAAAATGATATTCTTGTTTGCACAGATTGTGATGGGTCTTGCCTATTCTGTACTGGCCAGCGCACTAAGATTGGTTATAAAATGATATTCTTGTTTGCACAGATTGTGATGGGTCTTGCCTATTCTGTACTGGCCAGCGCACTGTGGCCCATGGTGTCACTCATCATCCCAGAACACCAGATTGGCACTGCCTATGGCATGTACGTACCTAGCCAGTGTTGCTCCACCTAGTACAAGGACATCTTGTACTGTAGATTTATTTTGTTATAGCCTCAATAAAACATGAGGTTGATGTCACACAGTGCACATTTGTGTACCTTAAGCTGAGTTTTTGCACTTTGCTATGCGCACTGGAGTGTTTGAATTTCGAATTTGTCATTTGCCTCAGAATATCACATATATGACTTCCCAGATTATGATATTTGACTGTGTATGAACTCCACATGCCTACTGAGTGAGTTTGTGCCTAACTGTGCATCTTGCACAGAAGCGTGAAGGCATTTACGCCTGTCTCTTAATCCCAAAATGTCACATGAAGCTGCTTGTGGCATGCACGCATGTATCCAGCCAGTGATGTACACCAAACACTGAACAGTGCACTTTACTCATAAATGTAAAGCTTTATAGTTTGCCTCACATCACTTTAGACTTGCAGTGTTTGTTTTATTTGTGTACCAAGTTGATGCTCTCACAACCATTTGTTGCATTGCTTGAATTTAAATTTGGGTATGTGGGAATCTACGTATGAAACGAGTGTGAGCTGTGGCATTACGGCCAGGTTCCATGGGGAAAAAGACGAAAAATCATTTAGTTTCCTTTTTATTATTGCTAAATCATTTGTCAATACTGTTTGCTGAATTTTGGTTTCTAGGTACTTTAACCATTATAACTTGTTACAATTTAAATGGATACACCAATTTGCGAATGTGAAAATAGTAGGTGTGATAATGAAACAGCAGCTGTCACCCCATTTAGCACCGTGGAAGTGACGTCACATACTGGAAGAAGACTCAACATTTTTAGATTCTTTCTGTGTTGTGATGAACCTCACACAGGACTAAAATTAATCAGGAGATAGCAGCAACGGCTTATGTTCCATTGAGTGGCTTGGTTGACCTTTAACACAAGATTTCATGTTTGTGTTTTGTTGAACAGCATGCAGGCGATCCAGAACTTGGGTCTGGCAGTAATCTCCCTTGTGGCGGGCATCATCGTGGACTCTTCGGGTTACTTGGTGCTGGAGGTTTTCTTCATGGCCTGGCTGTGCTGTGAGTCGCTGGGCTTTGCTTTCACACATACACACATCACAATCTTTCATAAACAGTTCAGAGACATCTCGCTTGCTGCCGCGCGGGCAGAGAAAATGTTCCCTCTTTATCTTCACCGTGCTGGCAGCAAAAACCCTCACGCGGAGGTGTTTTCAGACAGACAAGGTGTAAAGCAAAATCACACATACACACATCACAATCTTTCATAAAGCAAAATCACACATACACACATCACAATCTTTCATACAGCAAAATCACACATACACACATCGCAATCTTAAATTAAGCAAAAGCAAAATCACACATACACACATCACAATCGCTGTCAGCATGGGTTCGATCCCCACGTTCGGCAAGAGATTTATTTCTTGGAGTCAACTTTGTGCAGACTCTCTTCGGTGTCCGAACACCCTCGTGTGCACACATGCCCACGAAAAAGATCCCAAATTCACAGCGAAATTCTCAGGGCTTGGAAAACACGAAGATGCGCATGCATCATCTCTCAGCTCTGATTATCATGATCGTATTTAGATACTTTGACGAAACGAACCCAATGCTGGTGTGTCGAAGAAGACAACCACAGCGGGCTTGTTCGAGTCAAAGTATCACACCATATCTTCAGCGTATTACCAATACCTGTCCCAATATAGGCCAACTGATCTAAGAGAACATTAAACCCTAATAGTCAGTCACATCACAATCTTTCATTTAGAAAGCAAAATCACACATGCACACGTCACAATCCTTCATTTAGAAGCAGAATCACACATGCACACGTCACAATCCTTCATTTAGAAGCAGAATCACTGTTAAAGTGAGACAAACAATGTTAAAAAATAACGGATCTTTACTCATCGCTTAAGCCTGTCTTACACTGTGCCGAATATCCTTACGAATATGAAAATGTTGTATTCGGCCAAAAAAGAGACGAATAGACAGGAAAAAACAGAAAAATCGAAGGCTTACGAATCCTTGCGAATGTCATACGAATGGTTGCGACTGCTTGCAAATGTCTACCGATCATTGCGATTGTATACGAATCCATATACGGATTTATTACGAACGTTGCGAGTGGCCTTGTGAGTGTTGCGAGTGCTTGGAAACATTTTACGAATAAAACGAGTATGCAATTCGCATTGTTCGTAATGTTGCTCTTCCACTCTGGCGAATTGCCCTTGCGAATAGAATTCGCCAATAACTCGTAATGATCGGGACATGGTCGCAAGACATTCGTAAATGTTCTTAACCATTCGCCACCATTCGTCTCAGTTTGCGAACATTAGCAACATGCTCCTAACATTCGCAAGGAAGTCATATTCTGAATGTTTCGCAACGTACTCGTAAGTATTCGCAAACCATTCGTAATCATCGTAAAGGTATGCGTAGCGCTCGCAAACATTTGTAAGGATTTTATTCGTGCACATTTTGCCAACATCTTGCGAATGGTTGCGAATTCATTACGAATTTCTCAGGAATGTTTTGACCATTTCTTGCCAATTCATAAGAACGTTGCGAAAGTCTTACGAATGCTTGCGAGTGACTGCAATTGCTTGCGAATGTTTTAAAAACAGTAAGAATAATGATCGGTAGACATTTGCAAGCACTTGCAACCATTCGTGAGACATTCGCAACACATTCGCAATAAATGTGTATATGGATTCGTATGTATTCTCAATGATCGGTACACATTCGCAAGCACTCGCAACCATTCGTAAGACATTCGCAAGCACTCGCAACCATTCGTAAGACATTCGCAAGCACTCGCAACCATTCGTAAGACATTCGCAAGCACTCGCAACCATTCGTAAGACATTCGCAAGGATTGGTAAGGCTTCCAATTTTCTATATTATTCATGTCCGTGTGTCTATTTTTTTGCCGAATACAACATGTTCATATTCGCAAGGATATTCGGCACAATGTAAAGACAGGCATAACGAATGGTTGCGAATGGCTTGCTAGCGCCACGAATACATTGCGATGATTACAAATGTCTTGCGAGTACTAACGATTACGTTGCGAAAAAAATGGCAATATGACTTCCTTGCGAATATTAGGAGCAAGTTGCTATGTTCGAAACAAGAGACGAATTGTAACGAATAGTTAAGAACATTTACGAAAGTCTTGCGACCATGTCCCGATCATTGTGAATTATTGGAAAATGCTATTCGCAAGGGCAATTCGGCACAGTGTAAGAGTAGCTTTAAGTCCAAGACAGCACACATTTATAAGAATCTTTCCTTTAGAAAGCAAAATCACACATATAGTGATATACACATCACAATCTTTCATTTAGAAAGTAAAATCACTGTTGGCGAGACACTGTTAAAAACAAGAGATCTTTACTCACTGATTAGGACAAAGACAGCACAAGTTCATGAGGATCTTGAATTTAGAAAGCAAAATCACTGTTGGTGAGGGGGCGGGGATGTAGCTCAGTCGGTAGCGCGCTGGATTTGTATCCAGTTGGCCGCTGTCAGCGTGAGTTCGTCCCCACGTTCGGCGAGAGATTTATTTCTCAGAGTCAACTTTGTGTGCAGACTCTCCTTGATGTCCGAACACCCCCGTGTGTACACGCAAGCACAAGACCAAGTGCGCACGAAAAAGATCCTGTAATCCATGTCAGAGTTCGGTGGGTTATAGAAACACGAAAATACCCAGCATGCTTCCTCCGAAAGCGGCGTAGCGCGTATGGCTGCCTAAATGGCGGGGTAAAAACGGTCATACACGTAAAAGCCGTGGGAGTTTCAGCCCATGAACGAACAAACAAACTGTTGGTGAAACAAATATTGTTAAAAAACAAAAGAGATCTTTACTCACTGATTAAGACAAAGACAGCACTAGTTCAATGTCAAAGTGTTGCCTATGGAGACACCAAGGCAAACGTCATTTGATATGGAAATTGTGTCTTAATTGGTGAATAAAGATCTCTTTTCTTTTTAAACAATGAAAATGTTTCATTTGCAACATCCACAGATAAGTGTCGATTATCTGATATCAAAATCATTTGTCTGATATCTGTCTTATTTCATCTACTTTTAAAACGGAAAAGGTGACGTTCTGGTAAATGTTTTATTCGCCTATGATTTAATGTTATATTGTACATAGACTTACCTTGTTTGTAAAACTTACCTTTCTTGAGCATCTTCAGGCTTTTGGCTGAAATCAGACTATTTTTCATTGCAGTGGCCTTGATCGCGGGTGTGCTGTTGTATCTCTCTGATGTGGCGAAAGGTAAGTACATTGATTTTCTTCCTTCTTAGTCATAGTGTGTGTGTGTGTGTGTCTGTGTGTGTGTCTGTGTGTGTGTCTGTCTGTCTGTCTGTCTGTCTGTCTGTCTGTCTGTCTGTCTGTCTGTGTGTGTGTCTGTGTGTGTGTCTGTGTGTGTGTCTGTGTGTGTGTGTGTAAATGGTAGCAGGTACAATACAACGGCTGACTTCAATTAAGTAACTGGCAGAGGCGTTTCTAAACACACACACACACACACATCGTCAAGGGGGTGGGGGGGGGGGGGGCAGTGGGATGATATTAAAAATGTGATAAATTTCTTTTTTTGTGTTTTTAAATGGATAGTGTTCACTGCATGGTTTACTTTCTGCGTGTGTCAACAGGAGGAAGATTGAACATGGGGGCCAAGAAACGCAGGGAGATGGTGGCCGCTCTAGAGGCCGAGCAACAACGACTGGCCGACCAGGCACGAATTGCAACAGAAAATAATGCCAGTATAGAGTGAGTGGCCTTCATTCATGGTCAGCTTTTTGTGTTACAGTGGAACTGCCCCTCCACGCCCCACCCTTCTTTCACAGCCCCTCACCCCAACCCCCATTTCCACCCTATACCTTTCTTATTATGATTGCCAAAAATTAGAGGGAGGGAATCTTAGGACTGAGAGTGGCCTTAATAATCAACAATTCAGTGAAACCCCACCCCCACCCTTTTAAGACCCCTCACCCCCCTCTTTCCGCTGTTTTGTTTTTTTTACTTTGTACACCTCTGCATGCTAGTATGAGATTGTGTTTGATAGTTTGAAAGGGGTTGAGGGCTAAGAGCTGTGTTGTATGTCTGTGTGCTTTTGTCAGCAGCCAGGAGACCACGAGAACTGATAAACTACAAACAAATCTTTCTTTTCCCATGACAAATACAAGCCTAGCATCTTGCCATTTTGAGTAGAAACAGGGAGTTAGCATGTCTGGATCATTTTGATTTTGTTTTATGTTGAGGGATTTGCCCTCTGTCCAACATTAAGACGCAGTAGTGCGAGGTATTTAGTTTTTCACGTTGCAAGTATGAGGGCTGAGAAAAAATCTGGATTGCCTTCTGGTGAGGGTAATTGACAGAATAATTTACTCATGATTTCAGCATGTTTTGTACGCAATGTTTCTTTTTTTTTTTTTTTTAGACATTACAGAGAAAATGTGAAAACAAATGTGTATAACGTGGTACCTTCAATGTAAGGGCATCCTATGTAGGGACCAGCCAAAAATGTGAAAACATGTGTATAACGTGGTACCTTCAATGTAAGAGCATCCTATGTAGGGACCAGCCAAAAATGTGAAAACAAATGTGTATAACGTGGTACCTTCAATGTAAGGGCATCCTATGTAGGGACCAGCCAAAAATGTCACGACAGGTATACTTTAAAGGCACAGTGCAGCTGGCAGCCTTCGTTTTGCGGTTTTGTTGCCGCTGAGTGCATTTACAGTTCAAAAATTTTCCTATGGTAGTAAAACAAACCCAAAACTACCCAACGACGACATCTGTGAAGCTCGACAGTTTCTTGTTCACGCGAGTGCATAAATTAACCTAGTTAATACGTGGTGTTTGGTCGGCGGCGATTCAACTTGAGTGATTCCGGCCTCCATTTTGTTTTACATAAACTCACGATGACGTCTGACATAGTTTGCTTTAGTGACGTGTCTTTTTGTGCATGATGTGGCAATCTACCTGATCTAAATTTAGATCCAAAAATAGGCCAAGACCAGCCGGGTCCGAGTACGAAATTAATTCGTAAAAAAATCGCAGTTCTTGACTCTTTGGGTGCAAGTCAATGAAACTTGGTAGTTCTTCTAACGGATAGCTGCCTGAGGTATGACTAAAAGCCCCAGGGGCTCCGTGCACCTGGATTTGACAAGTTCAGTACCTTTAAAGGTAAAAATATTAGACAAAGGGAAAACAGAAGGTGTCCTTTACTTGGTGGTGTCCTCTCATTGGAGGGGGCCTCATATTGCAGGTACCACTGAACTATAAGGTTGTTGTTATTACTGCTGTTGTTGTTTTTCTTATATGCATTTGAAAACTGCATGTGTTTAGTTTTAAGTTTACTGTCATTTGAAATTGTCCAACGACCAAATAGCTAATTGTGTTGTTTCTCATGTTGCAGTGAGAAGCCAAGCATCAACTAAACAATTCTGTGATACTCAGTTTCAAGGCAGCCAAGTCAAGTCTTCAGCATTTCACAGTCTCGGTTTATTGTAGTTTGATTGATTTTGCTGCTTTTTGTGTGTGCAATGGTTGAGTTTCAGCTGGGGTCTTCTGGCTGAAATGTAGATGTGAAGGCATTTTTCAATTTTATTTCAATGCCATAAAAGTAATATGGGTGGGATGGGGGTTTAAGCCAAAGAGAAACAGGAGAAAGACTTCACAAAGCACAGATGAAAAGGATTACTATAGCCCAAACTGTGCTAGTTTTCACTGTCTTCATCACTGTGAAAACGTCATGTTTTTTTTCTTCAATTGAGTAACATGTGTTTGAAGCAAGCTTACGTTTGCATTTTTTAAACCTCCTTGAGATTGAAGATGGCGTCTTGTTCGTTCATTTATCCATGTTTGGGTATGTTGAGAACCATTAGTGCTTGAACTTTTGCTGTGTGCAAAGTGAGAATGAAGTTTGGATGTTTGATATTACTGGTTGATGACAGGGACCACAGTGCAGATGAGATATTTTATCAGTCTTATTTTACTAAACAGCTTGAGCATATGATTAGCTCTTTACCAATACCCAAGCGATGTTATAGTATCACCTTTAGTTGAATTTAGTGAGGAAAAGGGGATGTTCATGACTAGTGTCTTTTTTCATTTTTTTCTCTCCCAGGTGTAATGTTGTGGAGCACTTTTATTGTTGAGCATTTTTGCCTTTTGCTTAGGCCTAAAAAAAAATAGGTGTGGTTACGGTAACCCGATCTACCCTATTTTTAGGGGCCGACCCTATAACTTTTTATTACATTTGTCAACAAAAAACAACAAAAATAAAAAACAAAACGAGTGCAGAAAACGCAATGAAAGCGACAGCGCTCGAGTCGCACACTTATTTCCCTGTCAAGTAGGTTTAATTTGTACACATTAGAAAAAAAAGTATAAAAAAAAAAGTGATTGCCTACCTTCCTACCCTATTTCTTTTGGCTATGTTACCTTAACCACACCTATTTTTTTTTTTTGCCTTATGAACAGCAACACTGCAACTACGGGGAAGCTTTAGTTTAAAACATTGTTAAGTGTGAACATGTTCTGTTTTAACTACAGCTGAATGAAGATAACTTGTGTCGCTTAGGAAAACTTCAGCAAAGATAATTATGGACCCACATAACTGAAAAAAGTTAGCTTGCATGACTGTGCTGAACACATTCTTAAACCCAAAGAAGCAGTTTGTGTCCATTATTTGCCAAAACAGTTTATGACTAAGTTTTCATGGGTGAAAAAGCTTGCTGGAAGATGTGATAGTCTCTGCCCTGTGCTAAAAGTATTTCCCTCAACCTTTTCACCTTGCAGTGCAAGAGCCAGTAACAATGTGCCATTCTGAAGTTTTCAGTTCATAGCGAATGAGACATTTTGCATTAATGTGTGTGTGGTTTTTGGCTCACGTAAGTGTAGCCTATGCGATGCTAACTTTTGTCTGTCTGTGCGTGCGTGCGTATGTATGTATGTATGTCTGTGGTAGAAACTTTAACATTTGAAGACGTCACATTACATTGACGTCACATTATGACGTAAGAGGGTTAGACGTCACGCGAAGGAAGTACTGAAAGTCTCGGTCATTATTATTTTGAGCGGGCCGAGACTAGTTGGCAGTCGTGTCCCTGTAAGGAGGCTACATGCAGACAGACAGATCTAGATCTAGTGTCTCGCTTTCTTGCACAGTTTCACCTATGCTCTTTCTGTGTGTGTGTGTGTGTGTGTGTGTGTGTGTGTGTGTGTGTGTTACTGTTTGTCGATTTCTTACGTGAGCCTTGAAGGCTTCGCCTCTTGTTGTTTATGTGTTCTACAGAGTGTTTGTGGAGAGAGTAGTACTGTAGTGTTTGTGTACAAGCTAAGAGTGAGAGTTTGCATGCGATCATGCGTCAGAAAGTCAAAAAGAATGTACATATTTTCTATGGTCCAGAAAGGACATTAATTTCATTTTTGACTCACATGCGAAGCAAAAGTGAGTCTATGTGCTCACCTGAGTCGTCCGTCCGTCCGTCCGGACGTCCGTCCGTCCGGAAAACTTTAACGTTGGATATTTCTTGGACACTATTCAGTCTATCAGTACCAAATTTGGCAAGATGGTGTATGATGACAAGGCCCCAAAAAACATACATAGCATCTTGACCTTGCTTCAAGGTCAAGGTCGCAGGGGCCATAAATGTTGCCTAAAAAACAGCTATTTTTCACATTTTTCACATTTTCTCTGAAGTTTTTGAGATTCAATACCTCACCTATATATGATATATAGGGCAAAGTAAGCCCCATCTTTTGATACCAGTTTGGTTTACCTTGCTTCAAGGTCAAGGTCACAGGAGCTCTTCAAAGTTGGATTGTATACATATTTTGAAGTGACCTTGACCCTGAACTATGGAAGATAACTGTTTCAAACTTAAAAATTATGTGGGGCACATGTTATGCTTTCATCATGAGACACATTTGGTCACATATGATCAAGGTCAAGGTCACTTTGACCCTTATGAAATGTGACCAAAATAAGGTAGTGAACCACTAAAAGTGACCATATCTCATGGTAGAAAGAGCCAATAAGCACCATTGTACTTCCTATGTCTTGAATTAACAGCTTTGTGTTGCATGACCTTGGATGACCTTGACCTTGGGTCAAGGTCACATGTATTTTGGTAGGAAAAATGTGTAAAGCATGTGAGTCGTATGGGCTTTGCCCTTCTTGTTGTTTTTAAATAATGTTTTTTCTCTCAAGGGAAACAGGGTTTGAGATTCAAGTATTTGTTAGGAATATTTTGTTTCATTTACAGAATATGTGGCATTAATGAAGTTCTATTAGTTATTTTGTTATGAAATTTGACGATGAAGATGTATACATATGAGTAATATATAACCCGATGCATTACTGGTGTAATATGTCAAAAGTTCAGACAAAAGTTGAAAAAGCATCTGCTTTGCAATATGTAGCTCCGTTTTAGTTGTCCACCTAATTACCTCTCTCCACCCCCTCCCCCAGAAAAAATAAGACAAAATAAAAAATAAATTTGTATTGTAGATTACAGAGACTTAGTGCATCATTACACCCCCGGTATAGGGGTGTGTATAGGTTTCGGTCGATGTGTTTGTTTGTGTTCGCATATAGATCTCAAGAATGAACGGACCGATCGTCACCAAACTTGGTGAACAGGTTCTATACATTCCTGAGACGGTCCTTACAAAAATTGGGACCAGTCAAACACACGGTTAGGGAGTTATTGGTGGATTAAGATTCTACAAGGACTTATAGAGGGACATATTAATGGTCAAAGGGAAATAACCTTCTCAGTTGGTGGCAGTGAGAATGGTAAGGACGGGGGTGTTTTTCCTACCTCGGAGGAATTTCTTGTTTCTGATGTTTTATACTCAAGTGTGTCTTTCATGGTAGTGTGTAAATTTGCAATCATTGAGTCAACCTGAACTTGATCAAATGAGTAATGTAAGTGTTCAGATCAAGCTATTGGGTATTGCTACATGATTGTACTGTATTACATTAAGTATGGTCTGGGGGGCCGAGTGGTAACGCACTTGCGCTCGGAAGCGAGAGGTTGCGAGTTCGACCCCGGGTCAGGGCGTTAGCAATTTTCTCCCCCCTTTCCTAACCTAGGTGGTGGGTTCAAGTGCTAGTCTTTCGGATGAGACGATAAACCGAGGTCCCTTCGTGTACACTACATTGGAGTATGCATGTTAAAGATCCCACGATTGACAAAAGGGTCTTTCCTGGCAAAATTGTATAGGCGTAGATAAAAAATGTCCACCAAAATACCCGTGTGGCTTGGAATAATAGGCCGTGAAAGGTGGATGCAGCGCCTATAGGCTGTTGATCTACTGGCCGATGTGAATGCGTGATATATTGTGTAAAAAATTCCATCTCACACAGCATATGCGCTTTGAACTTCGGATAAGGCGCTATATAAATACCCGTTATTATTATTATTATGATAGTGTGTTGGATTTATTACCTCCCTTGTTTTCAAGTCACCAAACAGTGCCTTTGTATTCCTCAACTGTGTTCCTTCCCAGTTCAATCTTTTTTGCTGCTCAGTAAAGCAATGGCAACATGAAGATGTCCCTATGGTTATTATTAGAGTTCCATTCCATCATTCTTGCTGAGGCGTTCTTAGAAAAACGGTTGAAAACGACGTTAAACACCAAATAAAGAAAGAAAGTTTTTAGAAAATAGATTCCACATACCACCTCCAAAGAAAAAATAATTGATTCTCACCATTTATGAATTTTGACCTCAAATTTCTTCATGCTTTCAGGATTTTGTGCCAGTGTTTTTTCTGTTAGTGGAATGGTTCATTTTCATTCTCACTTATCGACTGTGCTCAGAATCTGTCTTGGTTATGTGTGTGCATGGGTGGGACAACAAAATGTCCTGAATCCTCAACCTCAACCGAACCAAAAAAAGAAAGAAAAATAAAGTCCATTATCGAATCCGGATTTTCGGCATATACCGGAAGAATCCCACCCATGTGTGTGTGAAATACAGTGTGTTTGTGAACCCAATGCTCTGTGCATTGGGCAAAAAGGAAACAAGAAAAAAATAAGATAAGCTCAAATTGACTGTGAATGTCAGTATGTATATCTCATATATGAGACGGTACCATACCGTTTAAAGCCATGTTATGTTGTAAGGTTAGCATTTTGTTTAGATATATTTATTTTAACGGTTTTTCTTTGATGTCAATAATGACTTTGTATGTTTGCAATTATATTGTTCAAATGTCTGTATACTTACATCTTTGACGTTCATATTTAATTCATCATTTTTCTTCCATCAACGTTTTCAATATACAGAAGACAAAAGAAGCTGAGCTATCCTCCAGTAACACATGACATTATCAAAAGTAAACTGTGGTGTTTGTGTGCCTGCCCTTCTTCGTTTTCATTTGCACTAGCTGGTAGTTCATTTGCACTAGCTGGTAGAAAGTTATTGGTGTTGATGACTGTGATACAGACATACTGTATAAATTGACATGTGTATATTTTTGCCAATAACTCCCCGCTCATAGTATACTTTTCCAAACAAGTAAATTTTGCTGGTGTCAATCTAACTTTCGTTTTAGGATGAACATATTTTTGGGGGGGGTGTTTGTTAAATAGATCAAGTATCTTCTGTATTGTTTATTGGAATTTTGAAAGTACTCAATTATTTTAATCCACTATTTATTAACTTATTGATAATCTCAAAAAGAAAATCTTGGAAAAATGTTTACATTATTAATGATTGCGCCAATTCTATAAAGAATTGAAATCTACGCCGATTGGTTATCCAATACAAATCGTCACATAATGAATTAAACTCGGTTTTGTTTTTGTATGTTATTTTAAGATAGGCGATGCCAAGTAGATTGGTGATGCCAAGTGTATATGACTAAGTGCCAAAAGGTGCGCACGAAAAGCGGACAAAGGGGCTAAAAAATAAAAGTTGACAAACACGACTGATATTGTGATTTTTGTTAAGACAACAGATGCTGGAACCCAATTACGAAAAGAAAAGATAAATTTACCCAAATGATTTTACAAATAACGATAATTTTGTTCGTTATATCATTCAAAACGGCACTGAGTCATAGCATTAAGGTTATCTCGCACGTTTTTGAAGATAGGGCTTTGAAACTTGGCACACAACCAAAGTATAATGACCTCCAGGTATGGTGCACATCACATTAAACAACATTGAATTTCAAGGTCACAGCGAGGTTAAATTTCCTTTGCAAACTGGAAAATTGTCGTTGTCACGTCTTACATGTTTTAATACTAGATCAGTTAGACTTTACATACTTCACATACTTTCAGCATTTTTATAAAACCTCATTAAAAGTGACCTGCTGGTTAATCTTTGTCAAAGTTCAAGGTCACAGCGGGTCACATCTGGTCCAAATGTGGAATATTTTCAATTTATTCAGCGCGTTTATAGCACGAGCTTTGAAAATACACACAGTTCTAGTGTATAATGTTCACACACGATTTAAGTCTGGTTGAAAAAGTCAAGGTCACAGCAGGGTCGCGTTGAGGTCAAACATATACATTTTTCAATGAGGTTTTCTCATATGTTTTTGAAGCTAGGGCCTTGAAACTTGGCACACTACGCAAGTTAAATTAAACCTCATCAAATTCCAAGGTCACAGTAAGGTTAAAGATCCTTTAAGGATATTTTCTAAAAAAGGTGACCGCCTGGTTAATGTTTGTCAAATTTCAAGGTCACAGCAGTGCCATCTGGCTTAAACTTTGAAAAATTGTCAATTTCTTCAACTAGTTTTATAGTGTTTGAAGTCATTCACACATGATGAAAGTCTGGTTGATAAAATCAAACGTCAAGGTCGCAGCGGGGTCGCATTGAAGTCAGACACATACAATTGTCATTTTCACGAACGCCTTTTAAGCAACACCTTTGAAACTTCACACATTCCAAAGTTTTGATGTTGTTTGGTTATAATCAAAGTGTGGTCAATTTCCATGATTGAGAGCATTCAGAGGGGTCAAGTTGAGGTCACACAAAAAGTGATAATCTTTATAAGACTCACGTTTGCTGCTATTGCTCACTTGACATTGGTGAAAGTGCTTATTTTATAATTGTTGATCTTGATGTTTTGACTAATTAATATTACCAGGATCAACCATACCAGATTTCAAAGTCCAGAAGTTGTCAAACCTCAAACCTGTTGGAAGTTTCAAAGATTTAAGCATCAACAAATTTCTATTTGATTTGACCTTAAATAACAGATTTGACCTTAAATCTTAAAACAGATCAACCAGACTTTGGTTTTATATAAATTGAAGTTCAATACAATTTCCTTTTTTTTTTACCCACGCGAGACCCTGCTATGACCTTCACATTTCTCAAGGATCAACCTTGAATTCTCCATGTTGAACAATCATTAAGCAAAAGCGTTGTTTGAAGTTTGAAGGTTCTAGCTTCAAAAATCTCTGAAAAAATATGTTTCATCCGTTTTCTGAACCACATGTGACCCAGCCGTGACCTTGAAATCTGACAAGGGTCAACAAGACTTTTACCATGTATGGGGGCGATTAAACCCCAAATGTGTGTGAAGTTTCAAGGTTTCAACTTAAAAAACGTCTGAGAAAAATATACATTTTCCTTTTTGGACAATGTGTTGCACGCAAGACAACACGACAAACGCTCGTGTTATCATTCTTTTACTTTAAGGTCGACTTGCGTGCCCGCTCTTTCGCTAATCTCAATTAAAATTCATCTTGGAAGTTCGGTTTTATTACGCTTTTAATTAAGAAGATTAAACTAAGACAACAAATAGTTAGTTTTACCCATTAAACTCGATAAGGTAGTGACATTTTATGTTGAACGCAAGATGGTGTCGCACGCAAGATCTGAAAAGACGTTGACGACATAATTTCAACACTTGATAGCGCATTCGTGGTTCGTGATTTCTTCACAAATTTTGAACACAGAATGTGTCACGTGGTTCCGTAGATGAAGTAGATCTTTGTACATGTAAATTTTGTTTTTAAAAGAAAATAACCGTTAATTACCGAACATTTTGTCGCACGCAAGATATGACGAAATTTTCAAATCGTTTTCAAAAATGCTGTTCAAAAGTTCTGCAGTCTTTGCTGGATTACTTGAAAGACAGCAGTTTGATACACCGTTATCGCTTGACGTGTCGACATCAATTCCAGAGTTTTTGAAAAAGAAATTTAGTAAATATCTGCGATTGAAAAATGTATGCCGTGATGACGACACATCTTGCGTGCGACACCTTAAAATTCGGTTATCGAAAAAAAAAAATTCTCTCGAGATTTAGATTTGACGTTTGGTCTCGTCTGTAAAGCGATGTTTCAGGCATTCAATCAAACTAAATGCAATTCATTTGTGCTTCTTGTTATTTTTCTGTGGCATATTCAAAACACGAGGTATCACGATGTCCTTTTTCAGATGGCCGGTTTTGGCGTTATTTTTGACTTTAAACAAAGATAACTTCAAAACCGTTCAAGTCAGACACACGAAATTATGTCCACTATCTCTTCGCACATTCATCCACACACACACCAATTTTCGGCAGACACACGTTTTTAGAAACATTTTTATTGTAAAACAAAGTCGTCTTCTGTTCTGTGAGCACCTTTTGGCACTTAGTCATATACATGTATAATTAATTTTTTAATGCAAAGCCGTTCATCTTTTTCTTCTTCTTTTTTTTGATGCAGTACCTGCTCAGCCTTTGTCTTTATCATATGCATTAATACTTCGAGACGGACGGAGTATACTTCTTTGTCTACTTGTCAGATGATCACTCCAGTATCTGCGATGAAGGCCATTACATACTTTGAACACCTCATTTTAACATTGAAGTGAATGAATGATGTTGCAAAGATTGTTGCAATTCAGAATGAAAGGGAGAGAGATGTGCTTTTGTTTTATTGATTCAACAAAATATTCATTAAAATTCATGGCTTTCTGTATAGTGTACCTGTCATTTCTTGATTGGAAGTGAACACACACACACACACACACACACACACACACACAGTCAAGGAGTTAAATAAAATGCTGTTTTATTCCAACTGAGTGAAAAAAACATTAAGTGTGTGATAAGATGAATTAAACTGACCATAAATGAGAACATTTAAAGATGCTGTTACCCCCACAATCTTCATGGTGTTATAGGAATGGAATCCCATTGACATTCTGCAATCACACAAATCGACTTAAACTAATCCCAACTACTGCTCTCTTCTACTGTGATAGTCTGTATAGTATGTGTGCTACTTGGACTACTGCATTCTGCAATGACATCATTTTCTTACCAAATATCATCAGCTATAATACTAAAGAGGTTGCTCAAATTGAGGCTTTTATTGTCCTAAATCTTTCAATAGAATTTTGACAAATAGCAGAATTTATGTGAATTTGGTCTGTTTAAATTTAAGTGATGAAGTGTCACTTTAATGCAATTTTTTGTATCTTTAATATTTCTTTAAAACAGATGAATAGATGAGCAAGTATATCTTTTCATTCATAAAATACTCAAATTAAATTCTATCTTCAAATGCTTCAGAAATGACCAGATGGCTTAGTCATTAACATAATTTACATGTGCTAGCTAGTGTTCCGTAACCACCAAACCAACTGTTTCACAATAACAATTCCCAGACAATTAACGGTTAGTTTTGATTAATCTCTTTTCATTCAACCTGCCACAAACTGACATCAAAATCATTTTTACATCTGAAAGTCTACACTTTAACTGTTTGATGGTAGCACTGTCTGATGTAGTTCTGGGTCTTGCAGTACACAAAACAACACATGCAATCATGCATACAACTGTGATGTTAAAAAAAATAGGATGCAGACACCAGAATGTACATTAAATCCATCCTTATACCCACCCACTGAAGGATTAACAGCACCTTTAAAAGTTAATACATTTAGCTTGTAAAATGAAGTTCTTGCAGAAGAAACATGCGCAAACACACATCACTAAAGAAGCATTCACCACCAATTTGAAAGCGACACTAGTACAACATTTTGTAAGCTATTACAGTCATACTAAAAACAATAACAGAAAATCATAAAACAGAAATCCGACTGTCAATCTGTAAAATGTTTAAAGGTAAGTTTAAAAACAAATAAACACGTTAAGAAGTCAAATCTTGACAAACATTTCTTAAATGCCAAAGTAAAATTCATCACACCACGGTTTTGATTGGAATGCTTGCAAAACATTTTTTCTTCGTCCAGACAAGTCGCTGAATAAGCTTTAAAGTCAAATGATATCAGACAATTATAATTAGCCATTCGAGCAGCTGAAATGCTGGCAACAAAGTCAGTATACACAACAAATTTTACCGTGAAAGTTGCTGATTTGTGTCTTTCAGGAGACAGAGTAAATGATTACAGGCTTTACCTTACCGTAATATACATAGTTCCTGATTCTTTCTTTATTTGGTGTTTAACGTCGTTTTCAACCGTTCAAGGTTATATCGCAACGGGGAAGGGGGGGGGGGGGGGGGGGGGGGGGGATGGGATAGAGCCACTTGTCAATTGTTTCTTGTTCACAAAAGCACTAATCAATAATTTGCTCCAGGGGCTTGCAACGTAGTACAATATATGACCTTACTGGGAGAATGCAAGTTTCCAGTACAAAGGACTTAACATTTCTTACATACTGCTTGACTAAAATCTTTACAAACATTGCCTATATTCTATACAAGAAACACTTAACAAGGGTAAAAGGAGATACAGAATCCGTTAGTCGCCTCTTACGACATGCTGGGGAGCATCAGGTAAATTCTTCCCTCTAACCCGCGGGGGGTAGATCAGCAATGAAGGACCTCCACTCCTACCCAAATGACAAATCAAATTACAGTGGTACCTGTGTGAGGAGGCCCCTCCATTGAGAGAACTCCTCACAAGAAAGGACAATTAACTTCTGTACTGTTCCCTTTATACTGTCTTGACCAAAATACACCTGTCATGACAGGCTACCTGCAATGAAGGGAGAATATCAGCTGGTCCTTTAATTAGAGGTACCACTGCAACTTCAAACAGAATTGAACAAAAGAAGAACAAGAAGAGGTATGGGAGAGTTTATGCTATAAGTTATCCCCTCTTGGACTGACTTGCTCTTTTGCTAATACATGATGCATTTCCAGCGTGATCTCGCATGCATTGTGTTTAATGTCCACGCTCCTGTTGTAAACGATTGCATGTATACATATATATATACCCATTATCTTCAGCATAACCTTTTTTTTTTTTTTAACAATCTCACCATTGAGCAGATGATCCTTGGCCTAAATAAAGATTAATAACAATGGTAAAAAAGACTTTCTGTAAAGATATTCACATACAGTCTGTGTAACAAGACAATTCTCAGACTTTTTTTTTTTTTGGGGGGGGGGGGGGGGTGACATGCAGAATTGCACAGAAAATGCAGTTGAGTGGTTTAAAAACTTACAAATTTAGTAAGAGCCCCTTTTTCAATTGTTTGTCCTTTTTGTTTAAAATGTGCATGCTAAGTCATGAGAGCCCAATGGAAGCAGCAACAGACTATTAACAAAGTGAGAGACAAACGTTTTTCTCAAGACAGTAGCTGATAACTATTAACTCTCCCACTCAATTATGTGAATAAAGTACATGTATCATTAAAACTAGAATTTCTTGTTCTGTCTACTTCTCAACAACTAAACAAGATATTGTAATCCGTATGTTAAATTCTCCTGTTAGGGTCACCACCATAAGCTTGAGCTTGTTGTTAATCCTTAAACATGTATTATGTTGAATTATCTATGAATTGTTGAATAAACCCTGTTTAAACCAACAACTAAACAAACACATGACTGAAAATGGACAAAAAACCCCATTAAATTAACTCACAAAGTTTCCTGCACTTGCTCATATATACTTACACACACACACAGACACAAACAGCTAAATCGCAAATGTTATATTACAGTATTCATTCACCAGACATCTGTAAATTTATACACCCCTTAACGCTCTCTAGAATGCTCCCACATGCAACGTTCATGACAAACAAGCTAGCACATCAAATGTCCATTAGCTACAAGTGTAATATAATTGCACACAGCTAAATTGTTTGAACTTAAACATTTGTTTTATACTGATGACTCTTGTAATATCATGACATTTGATTTGGGGGGGAAATGCAAGATTTGTACCATTTCAGATTGTCAAAAAACTTTTACAAAACAATTGTATAAAAACTATGTGAAAGTGAACGAAAGTAGCTAGCATACACACATCAACAGTCAAAACTCAACAAACAGACAGACGCCTTTCTCTACACACACACACACACACACACACTCACTCACACACATGCACTGTACACACTCATGCATGTATGCTTCCACACATGCATGCATGTGCACAAATACACACACACACACATACAAACACACCACACACACATACTCACAATTGTTCAAACACCCAATCACAGAGACACTGAGTGAAAATCTTTAAACATTATGACCAAGTCTTAATTCTGACTGCTATCTAACATTATGACCAAGTCTTCTGACTGCTATCTAACATAATGACCAAGTCTTCTGACTGCTATCTAATATCATGACCAAAAACCTTACGTAGACTACAGTATATATGGCAAAACTACTGGCGCAATGATTACTGCAAGTACATATTATATATATATCCCATGACCTCCCTTCTTTGTCTCTGTTACTTCAGTATGGGTATATATGTTGTATTTTTATAGCTCAATAAATACATCATGGACTCCAAAAAATATATGATAGTGCAGATTCCGATTTGGGCAAAGGACTACTTTCCTCCCGACCTTTGACCTCGCGCCGAACAATGTGACACATTTGTATGAAGTTCTAAAATCGTATTGCACGGCTCAGAAAACCATATCAGTTGCACGCAAAAATGAATCTCAGAACTGATCTGATGTATGAGATGCAATAAGCAAAAGTTTCTTTCATTATGAAAGCAATGCAGGTCGAAAAAAACGAACATTCAACTTACAAGATAACCAGATGCTAGCGAACCAAAACAAAAACACGAGTACCCTCCCCTTGCATCGTTAGCAGACGACTTTTGAGAATCTGTCGGTAGTGTGTTTTGGTGTGCGCCTTCAGCTATCAAACATCGGCTGTTTCACGTGTTTTGCGAGCAAGTCTACTCTTTTGCCTGGCTCTGCAGTAAGTCCACATATTTTTCCGTAATCCAGTCATATTCCTTCAAAATGCAATCAATCGGCGGTGACAGACGTGTCGGTCGCGTTTTCCTCTCACCCATACCAGTTTAAGTTCATCCATGCAAACACACTCGCAAAACAGTTTATCACGTAGATACATTTCAAATAGGGAGCAAATGGTTAAATCTAAACCTACATATTTGTTCCCTAAGATTTGCTTCTCTGTCAATAAGCCTAATTACACACGTTCGAGAAAAACAACGTGGAATCAATTCTGAATCGAGTAAGCCAAATGGGTCCCAAACCCGTTTCGCCCGTTCTGCCGACCTGAAACGCAAAACAAAAGAATTGTGCGCTTCAACTAAATTAATTTCTATTCGACTTCATTACTTTCTTGCAACTTATGAACCTTTACTTAAAGCTTTTAAATGGTCTGAAAGTAGTGTTACCGCGTACTTATCGATGCACTCATTCGTTTTATTTTTTCAGCGACGGTCACTTAGTTTAAGGTTGCAAAAGGGCTAAGTCTCGCTGGCAACAGTTTTACCCTGCACAGATCGCAACAGTGCCGCTAGTAGTCTACACTTTGTGTTTGATGGTAGAATGGGATATACAGATTACAACACTCGTGGTTTTTTATATGGCTTGTATTTCAGTCAAGACCCAGCGGGAATATCAATCGAGAGCCACTCGCCAGAGGCTCGTGTCTCCCGATGATATTCATCCGCTGGGTCTTGACTGAAATACAAGCCATATAAAAAACCACTCGTGTTGTAACCTATACATATATACACGGCACAAAACATTGTGCTCCAAATCTGGCTAACATTCACATTTGGCAATAAAATATTACACTTCAAACATCTTTGCGCTTTCAACAAAACAACTTTTCTGCTCATGTACAATATATAACACGATAAGAAAGGAAATTGAAATTCACTGTATATGTACAATATATCAGGACGAATGAAAGATGATGCGTCAAATGTTAAAAAACAAATAAAAGGAGAAAGAAATTTGCACAACCATAAAAGAATGAGTTAACATTCATGCATAAATTAAATGTCCACCATTATTAAGCACAATGGTTTTGATGGTCTGATTATTCCTGCACTATTTGCCAAGTAATTTGCATAAATAGCAAAACACAAAAAGCATGTACATTGTACATGAGTTCAAAAAAGCAAACACGACTTGGTGTAATATTAGTACAATCAACATGTAACAGTGTACAGACAAACTAGCTCTTCCTTCGTGCCACTGGCACGTTACCAAAAAGATTCACAATTGAATTTGCACCATATATTGGCTCCTTTTCGTGTGAAAACCCTTGGGGGGAAAATCTTAAACCTGTCGGACCAAAACACCTGTGCTGATTGTAGGTGACAGGTTTTTGTATTCACAGATTCATACGTGTGCTACACATGTCACTACACTATATATTAATATACCATATGTACATTATTAATTTTACTCTGCATTGTATGATAAATGCTTTGTTTTGGGCATGGTTGATGTTGAGTTGGTACATGGTGAGTTATTGCAAAATTATTGTCAATGCGAAAGCTTTTTTTTTTTAACTTGATGGTCTTGGTTAATTTTAGCCACATTGTGGCATTAAGCCGCAGCTGGAATCCATGCATGCAAGTGGATTAAAACAGATGCACTTTGTGGCCCGTAAAAGACGGCAGTTTGACTGGTTGGCCAACCAATTAGTGATCATGAGTTGTGGCATGCTTGCTTCTTAATGTTATAATTGTAGGTAGTGCCAGTTTACAGAAACTATTTAACATAATGACTGCTCCCTCTAAGCCTTTTTGACATTTCTAAAATTCCAGTCTTCACAGAGTTTGCATTTCCCCATTATATACAGGTCTTATTCAGGCCACTTTAAGAATTAATCTAGGTCTTTTAGAACAGTAGTGTAAAAACATCAAATCCATAATACATGGTGGCATGCAGCTCTCTCGAGAAGTAAAAGAAAAACCCTTAAAATGCCTATGACAAATTTTTTAAAAATCATCCAGTATTTTCATGTCAAAAACAGATGCACACGATAACATGCAACAGACAGACACCTTTCCTTGACTGAAACTTGCAAAGTTTGATTTAATCTGTCTCCAGTTCTCGTAACATTAATTGTGGTTTAAACCAAACTATCTTGTGCAACTAGTAACTTCTGCACACTACTTTGGGAAAGACACTACCCATGACAAAACTTATTTGCCATCTGCATGCGATCTACGGCAAGCAATGTAGGGACACTTTAAGCTTGTTCTTAACTGGACGAAGTCGACTTCGCGAAGCTGGCCGCATGGGACTTTAGTACTGAGTTTTCCGTAAAAGACTTCTCGAAGTCGACTGCGCGCAGTATACTTTGTGAAGCTGGCCGCATGGGACTTTAGTACTGAGTTTTCTGTAAAAGACTTCTCGAAGTCGACTACGCGCAGTATACTTTGTGAAGCTGGCCGCACGGGACTTTAGTACTGAGTTTTCCGTAAAAGACTTCTCGAAGTCGACTACGCGCAGTATACTTTGTGAAGCTGGCCGCACGGGACTTTAGTACTGAGTTTTCCGAAAAAGACTTCTCGAAGTCGACTACGCGCAGTATACTTTGTGAAGCTGGCCGCACGGGACTTTAGTACTGAGTTTTCCGTAAAAGACTTCTCGAAGTCGACTTCGGGCTCAATCAAGGATCGCCGTCAGGCTGGTCCCAAGGGTGTCCTATTATATCTGTCGTCAGAGGTACCACTGTATAATAAATTATACTCACACTCTCCCAACTACGTAAATTACTTCCCTTGGCTTGCCTTGCTGTCAAGGAAATTACAACTGTCCCTCACTGGCTCGATCAGCTTGGTATGGATACAATCTCTTTTTGTGAAGCTGCTTTGTCCCAGAAATAACAGACAAATTAAACCGTCCAGCAACTGAATAATTATAAACCCAGCTTTCTTCTTCACAGTCCAAACTTACATGTCATGATGTGAAATGCACACCACTGCACTTTAGTTATTATTGTCAGGCAGACATGTTTTTCAACTTCTTTCATTCCCTTGTGCACACAAATGGTGTAGAAAACCTTGATTGATGTTCACAGCTGGCCCCAGTTTCTCAAAGAAATGCGGAAAAAAATTCATTGGGACATATTACATCAGCTTTTTCCGTAACAACTGTCGTTAAACACTGTTGAAAGCTGAAGAATAAAAAGAAGAAGACTGTCGGTCAACCATGCAAGACTCCTATATACGGGTCTGGTTCCCAGCACTGTCTTCAAAGCACCTTAGCATAGAAACATGAACTCCTTGTGAACAAACATTTCACTGCCATGACTCGCACGCAGTCCTTGTTGACAATTAACTCACAGTCTCCGACAACTCCCGTTAGCTTGTCGTTATTGTCGAGTCCAAAGTCAGATCATGAGAATTCCACAAGCTCTTGAGCTGATTGCTGAGTAAAATGAGTTAAAAGTCACTGTCACAAATGCATGTGTAATAAAGTAATCCTCACAGAATGATTCAGTTTGAGAAATTTAATGACTCTCAGCCTCCTGGACTAATTTGGATCCTTCAAACAGAATGTTGAGAATACTGACACTCGATCCTGCCTAGTACCTTTCACAAGTGTACTCCTGCACATCCTGAAATGTCAACAGAATTGAAGTGGAACCTGCAACGTTAGGCTGGCCCCTCTGAAGAGAAGATGGAACCTGCCCCGTTAGGCCCCTCTGAAGAGAAGATGGAACCTGCAACGTTAGGCCCCTCTGAAGAGAAGATGGAGCCTGCAACGTTAGGCCCCTCTGAAGAGAAGATGGAGCCTGCAACGTTAGGCCCCTCTGAAGAGAAGACACACCCAAAGAAAGAACAGCTACATGTATTGTCTGTTCACGTACATCACCAAAATATATCTGTTATGACATTCACCTGCAATATAGGGGTACTTTTTTCCAGTCCCCTTCAGTACAGGTACCACTGTATGAACCTCAGTCATGATGCATCTGAACAACTTAAGTGGTGTGTATCAAACACTGCGTAGATATTGACAGCTTCAGGACAGCAACAGTTGGTTGGGAGAGTGTCATCTTTTTTCTGGCTGGATGCAATACTCCATATTTCCCCAAGAGCTTTCAGGACTCGGATGGATGTCCGCTTTAACTTTTTACATGAAAGCATTCATTCCACATTTGTCCTTTAACTTTCAAGTCACATATGGTTGGCCGTCTTAATTTTGTACTCATTCAATTCACTTTTCCGCACAGTTTTCAGGACATTGATTGTTCGCCGATTTCATTATTTTGATGACTGAACACATGTATCCATTCCACGTTTTATAACCTGAAGCTTTCAGGATACTGATGATTCAGGCTGCTTCCATTCTTTCGATGGCTGAATGCAGTCATTCCTGTACGTTTTCCTTGGAACTTTCAGGTAACTGATAGCTCAGACTGCTTCCATTCTTTCGATGGCTGAACGCATTCATTCCACATTTCCCCTGGGAGGTATGTGAGCTGTCTGCAGTCATTTGAGCTTCTTGCTGAGCACTGAGGAGTTCCTGTTGTTCTGAGTCGACTTGTTGTTGTTCGTCTCTGACATATGTTGTGCAAAACTGCACAAACAAAAGGAAAAAAGATATGTTTAGAGTATAAAATCTTTTAATTTGTTTGTTTGTTTATTTGTTGCTTAACGTCCAGCCGACTACGCAGAGCCATATCAGGACGAGGAAGGGGGGGATGAAGGGGGCCACTTGTCAAGCGATTCCTGTTTACAAATGCACTAACCCATTACTTGTGTCCCAGCAGGCTTTAGTAAAACTAAATTAATACCTACTGGAAGATTACCAGTTTCCAGTATGTTAAAATAGGCTTAACCTATCTACTGCTGGACTTACATCAGAACACTAACAGATTAAACTATACATGAATCGCGAGACAAGCGGCAAGAGAAGAGATTTTTGGAAAAAATACAGGTGAATGAGCAAGAAGGCAGAAAAAATAAAAGAATTCATGAAGAAAAAGAGAGCATGACAGGAAAGAGGAACCAAAAATCTACCTAACAGCAAACTAGAAAGCTCCTGCGGTTCCAAAAACAGGAGGGGCTTTTAATTTCATAACCGCAGTGCCCCACTGCGGGAAAATCTTTTAATGTGACATGCAGAAATTAGCTGTCATAATATGTGACCCTCCACCACGGAATGAGTCGGATGTCACCTCGCGCGGTTCTGCGCTAGGCCTAATATATGTCCGGGGGGTTGTAAGGTATCAGTGCGAGGATCACCGTAGTCACAGGCTTATAACTCAAACAGTTTTCGCTCTTTTCTAAAATGGTTTTCCCCACTGGATAGAGCATAACAAACTCTTTAACAAAATGTAAAAATACAAAAATCATGCAAAGGTGATATGCGACTCATTCCGTGGTGGAGGGTCACATATGTTATGCCAAAAGCTAGTGTGACAGGGTGACGCAGTAGTCCCCCTTATCACAGGCAGTTGCTCTGCATTGATGGAGTTGTCTCCCTGCCATCAGATACTAAGGTCATATCTATAACAGCAATCAAAATGAGCTATACATAAGGGCTTAAACTAATGAAAAGAGTGAGAGAACAAATTGAATTTCTGGCAAAGCAATTAAGACAAAAAGTCTGAAGTCGTTATCTGAACTGAAAAAACATTATTTTCATTTTTTTTTTAATATCAATAAAGGTAATTAATTAGACTGGTACATGTACCATGAAAAAGAAAAGAAAAAAAAAACATTCACAGATTCCATACCTGTAATATGAAAATCAAATGGGTTTAAAACAAACGTTTTTTCTAGTTTGTCAAAAAAGTCTGAGGGTGGTTAACAAAATACTACAACAATAGCTACAGACACACAGACATACACATGCACACACATACACAAACACACTGACACAGAAAGACCGACAAACAAACAAAACAAAGAGACAGACAGATGACAGACAGAAAAGATAGACACAGATCGATCAACACACAGTCAAACAATTAACCCACAACCCCAACCACCACCAAAGACCATCCCCACCACCACCACCACCAAAGACCATCCCCACCACCACCACCACCAAAGACCATCCCCACCAAAGACCACCACCAAAGACCATCCCCACCACCACCACCACCAAAGACCATCCCCACCACCACCACCACCAAAGACCATCCCCACCACCACCACCACCAAAGACCATCCCCACCACCACCATCACCAAAGACCATCCCCACCACCACCACCACCAAAGACCATCCCCACCACCACCACCACCAAAGACCATCCCCACCACCACCACCACCAAAGACCACCACCACCAAAGACCACCACCACCAAAGACCATCCCCACCACCACCACCAAAGACCACCACCACCAAAGACCACCAAAGACCACCCCCACCACCACCACCACCACCAAAGACCACCACCACCAAAGACCACCACCACCACAGACCATCCCCACCACCACCACCACCACCAAAGTCCACCACCACCAAAGACCACCACCACCAGAACAACAACAACATGAAGGTAACAACAAAGGGTCATTACAGAGTCTCACCTGGTGAGGTCTTCTATGTCCACCAGCTGTGAGTCTTGCTCCATGTGCAGGTCGTCCCGCTCTATCAACAGGTGAACCAGCTCCTCGTTCAGGTCTGTTAATGCAACAGTCACACAACATTAACACCACCCTCATCAAAATTGATAAAGTGATACCCCCCTTTTAAGAACCCCTAATGTAAGAATTTCTCCATCTTAAGACCTTAAATGCTTTTCAGATTCTCTGTTCATACGATTTTAAATTTTAAACAGTAAATTTACGATTCCCTTCTTTTTAAAAACCTGATTTACTTGATTTCAGGTTTTGGCACTGTCAAGTGCTTAGATGCTAAGGACTTGAATTAAAAAAAAAAACGTTTATCATTATTTTATCACCTGCACCTCTTCTTATTTTTATTATTATTGGACATGGTGTTGACCTCGACCCTAAACCCAATTCAAACCATTGGTACGCTCAGATTTGATTCATTCTGTGTGTCAGGGTACATGCAATGTATACTGACATGGGGTGTAGAAATGAATAAAGTTAATATCCTTGCAATTACCGAAAAGTTTGATGAATTTATTTTCAAAAAAGATCAGCAAATTTACATCATTTCTCAAACCGGAAGTTGAGACATTTTTTCACATGATAAAAGGTAACAGATAAAAGAAAAACAGTTTCTCCTCTCACTCACATTAATATACACATATATTTGAGCAAGGAGAAAAAGATCAGCGAATTTACGTCATTTTTCAACTCGAAAGTTGCGACACTTTTTCACTTGATAAAAGGTCAAAGATAAAAAACAGTGTCTTCTCTCACTCTCTATCTGTGTGTGCAGATCGTTGACGAGAACTTGCAGCTG
>NC_090257.1:31082472-31109972 GCF_037325665.1 Littorina saxatilis | reverse complement strand
AGAGAGAGACAGAGACAGAGACAGAGACAGAGACAGGGGGGAGGGAGAAAGGAAGGAGGAAGACAGAAGGAAAAAAGAAAGAAAAAGAAGAGAAAAAAAAAAGAAAAAGAAAAAAAGAACAGAAGTAAGGGATGAAGGAAGGCAAACTGAAAGAAATGTGATTACAAGCAATGTGGGCAGGACACAAAGTTTCAAGACATCCCAACCCTTTGTTTTGTGTTTTGTTTTCAATTTAATTTTATTTCTTCATTATACACTTTTTCTCCAAAATGTCCCAACAAGTCAACTCAATCATAAAGTAAACAAACTAAGAAAGATAGACAGCACTGAACAAAGTTGCCATTATCATCCCGTCACCCCCTCCCTTCCCCCGACAGACAGATAGAAGAGGAAGTGTCAGGGGGAACTAAAAGCTCCTGCAAAGAGAAGATCAAGTGGAAAGCGCGGCGGAAAATCCTGGCTGAAGAGCAGGTAAAACACGGTCGGAGTTCCACAACCAGTCCACGTTTTTTCCTCTCCATTAACCTGTCACCAAGCTTTTAAGTCAGTGATCAATCGCCAGCGGTGAATCGATCGGTGAGTGAGGTGGTGGGTTGGGTTAGGAGTTTAGACTGCTCTAGACCACTGCAGAGATGAAACTTAGGAAAATAAAATAAAACCAGGGCCATGGTGGAAAAAAACGGCGATTTTTGTTGTTTGTGTTTCTGTTGGACACACCTTTGTGCACCTACATGTATGCAAGTGGATGCAATCGACACCTCTTCAAAAGTTTCTCAAAGAGTCAAAAATAAACTGCACCCGCCCCCAACTTCCCATTCATTGCTCGAAGAAGAAAAGAAAAGCCGGACGTCCCTCCGGCTTCTCCACCCGGCCACCACCCCCTACCCCCATGCCCGCACTTCAGAAAGGAAGCTATGCTTCTTTCTTCTTCCCACCGGGAAGCTAGCAAGGACATCTTTGAGTCAAGACAGTGACTTGAACGTGTTTTAACTACAAACATTCTTCTGTTATCATTGACTCCCCCGAGCAGACACAAATTCCCCATTCACGCAATCAACTGTAAACAAAAAAAGTAAACTGAGCCAGAGAAGTCGATCAGTCAAGACGCTGTTAAAACTGTACCAGAAACCTTTCCTAAACACGTCAACAAAAGTCATCTTGCTAGCTGTGCAGGGGCGGATTAGGCGGAGGAGGGGGGGGGGGAGGGGGTTACTGGGGTTCCGGAACCCCACCCCACCCCCCCCCCCCCGGCTGTCAAAAAAAAAGATTCTGTCTGTAAAAAAATCCCACCAAACATTTTCTGTCTGAATTTTTGTACAGTTTTAACTGCCACTCCTATGCAACATGTCTTCCTTCTAACCATACTATATGATGTCGGGAGCAGATATCAGTGAAGATAACTTGCCATTATTTAATACTAACGTTAAAAGAAATAATGAGTGGCTGCTGACACCAGTTGATCATGTTAAAATCAAGGATAAGCCACAAATTGTTTTTAAAATAGCAAAGCCCCAAGCAGACACAAATCCCACATTCACGCAATCAACTTTGACCAACACTGACAAAAAATGAGGACTGACGCCGTTGAAACTTTCTCACAAACCTTTCCTAAACACGTCCACAAAAGTCAACCCACTGTGGGGGAAGCTATTGGACACAGAATCTAACTGAACAAGTTGGCCTGAGGGATGAGAGAAGTCAAGGTGTTTGCACCTCAAACAGACTCTTATCGCGGGACCATGTTTGGAGCCAGTGCCAGACTGTCTTTCAGTCTGGAACTACATACATCCACCCCTCGGTCGCAGACGACATATCCTTCTCAGGTGATTGGAGACAGACCCATCACAAGATTGTCTAAGGGGCTTGAGCAAAGAGAAAGATTCTCTCTTTGGTGTGAGAGGGTGTCCATCTTTGTTTTTCACTTTATCAAGCTGGTCGATCGTTTGAAGAGCAAGAAGCTTTGGATGGGTTTTGTGAATGCATACTTGGCTTTTTGGAGCGAGAAAATATTTAGAAGGAAGGCTGGTTGTTGTCATACGAGCTCTTACTGATTTATACGGACATTTTGAAAAGTGGAAGATTAATGCTGGCAATACCAAAGACATCTCTCTCTCTCTCTCTCTCTCTCTCTCTCTCTCTCTCTCTCTCTCTCTCTCTCTCTCTCTCTCTCTCTCTCTCTCTCTCTCATTTGTGTACCTGTGCTTGTGCGCGTGGGTATTTCTCTCTTACTCACTCACTCACTTAATCTCTGTCACACACACACACACACACACACACACACACACACACACACACACACACACACACGCACGCACGCACGCACACACACACACACACACACACACACACACACACACAAACAAACAGCGGTCACACACACGCATCCAGGCTATCCCACCGCTCCACTTTCGCACTGACACCCCCTTACCTGTGAACTTTGCGACGGATGACTGGCAGCGGTGGAAGAAGAAGACTGAGACGACGAAGGAAACGGAGACGTCGACGAAGACGACGACGCAGAACACACCGACGTTGCTGCCCAACTCAAATTGTGGTGACTCTGACTGGACAATGTCGTCATAGCCTGTGACGTCATGGCGGTCCCTGATGACGTCACATCGGGGTCGTCCCCGGCGGCCGCCGCGTCGTTCATGAAGCAGATCTGGAGATTCATGCCGCCCTGTAGCCGCGCGGAAAGACTGGGCTTCTTAAAGGCCCGTTCTCCACCGTAGTAATCCTCGTCTGTACCCATCGCCAGCTTGCGTCGTATCTCTTCTCTGTCCGTCTGCCGCGCCTGAAACATAATAGAAAGGGAAAACTTAGTGTTTGAGGACTACTGATTTTTTTTCAGTTGGTGTTGTTGTACGTTGTTATGGGCGTCATGTTTGGTTTATGTACGTGTAGTAATTAAAAGGGGAAGAGGTCAACAAAGAACCAGCCATACTCTGTCTTACATGGACACGAAGACAACACACACACACATACACACACTCACACATACACACACACACTCACACACACACTCACACTCACACACACACTCACACTCACACACACACTCACACACACACACACACACACACACACACACACTCACACACACACACACACACACACACTACCCCCTTTCCTTCCCACTCCTCCCCATCCATCTCCCTCCAATCCCACTTACCCCCACCCCCACCCCCTCTCCACCCTCTTCCTCCCCACACCGCCTCAAATGCACACTGGTTAATCTTTCCAGATATACTCAACACTACAGACAGACAAACACAGCATCTTCCCATACCAGGGTATAGATCTCCATTCGTAACACACTGATAAAATCACAGCGGAGAACGTGAACAACCCACTCGCGAAACAGAAACCCAATATGACAAAGATACCAGAACCCCCCCCCCCCCCCCCCCCCCTCGCCTAGGCGTTGACATCCACCCATGCACTAACTAGTACCGTGCGTCTTAGTGTTTGATACAAACAAGCAAGTAAGGCAGAGATAATGAGTTCTCAAATGAACACCACAATGACTTCTCTTGTTACCGACAGTTACGCACGACACACCCATACGTCTGCTAATGAGAATTGCGTCGTCAGAGGAAACTGGTAATGGCTGACTGCATTTACACAATTGATTAGTTGCTGTATCTTGTGCTGATTCTCATCCCACGAAACTGACTGGAGGGAACAACAAGTCAGATTGGTAAATCACTCCTACACACAAACAGAGAGAGAGAGAGAGAGAGAGAGAGAGAGAGAGAGAGAGAGAGAGAGAGAGGGGGGGGAGAGAGAGGGGGGAGAGGGGGGCACAACGATGATGATGATACTAATGATTATATTGATGACGATGACGATGACGATGATGATGATTTTAATACCGTTCAATGCCATATCAAATAATTTATTCATTATATATAATATATATATGTTAATCATGACCACCTCAAAGCAAAATTAAACTCAATAACGCAGAAAAGACGGAATTCAAAGACAGAGACATGCATACATATAGACACTGAGCGACAAACACACACAAGACCAACATGTCAACATGAATGTACCTTGCAACCTCACAGTTCAACAGCAACCCTCCGCATTATCTACACCATTGATTTTTCTCTCCAACTGTCTCGTCCTTTTTTTGCAATGTAACCAAGAACACTCCTACAAGCCTTTATGGGCTGTCACGTTGGTTTGTGCCATGGGCCATTCTCTACAGGGAAGGATGGTCACGGTCTACAGAAAGAGCAACAGAGCGTTCGTGGAAGATGGATAAAAAAATGTCGCCCCAGAGTTTTATGGCTGCTGTGGAAATTCAGAACCGATCTTTTTCCATTCTCTTATATATATATATCTATATATATATATATATACGACTTGTGTCTGTCTGTCTGTCTGTCTGTCTGTCTGTCTGTGTGTGTGTGTGTGTGTGTGTGTGTGTGTGTGTGTGTGTGTGTGTGTGTGTGTGCGCGCGATGCACGGCCAAAGTTCTCGATGGATCTGCTTCAAATTTGGTGGGCATATTCAGGTACACCCGGGACAGGACACAACCTGGTCGATATTTCAACACGTGCTCTCAGCGCGCAGCGCTGAACCGATTTTGGTTCCACCTCAGCTACCCGGGCCCCCATACCGACACACCAAAGCCAAAGTTCTCGGTGGATCTTTTTCAAATTTGGACACCGTATTCAGCTACACCCCGGACACACTATCATCGATGAGATATTTCAACACGTGCTCTCAGCGCGCAGCGCTGAACCGATTTTGGTTTTTCTGTTCATTTCACCATTCCCAGTAACTCTTCCTTATCTTCTCCATGTTTTCAGCGTTTACCTCCCTTCCTTCGTATGGTGCACTATAGTATGAGGGGGCATCTTCGGATATTCCCGGCGTTCTGTTACTATTTTTAGAAGGTCACCGCAGTGTCCAGAACGTAAATTGGACCCGTAAATTATCCTCACTGTAAAAGTGCAAAGGTCGAATCAATTTATAGCCACGCGAAAAATACACTGTCATCTATCTCTCTATATATACGGCTTCTCTGTGTTTGTGTGTGTGTGTGTGTCTCTCTCTATGTGGGCAACACCTGTGGATTGTTCAGTTCTGTTTGTGATGTGGTCTGGCGGCTTTTGTGTATTTGTATGTACTGGCCTTCCTTTGAGAAGCCATAACAGTTCAAAAGGGCTTAGAGATAAGCTCTAAATTGCTCAATCCTGTTTGAGTGGAGTTCGCCTCCAAAGGTGATTAACACGGTTACATTCGTCGACAAGGATGGGACTCGATATGGTCAGGAATGGCATTATGGCCACTGAATCATTTTCGTGCTGTTCCCATTCCACGAATCTGGGAGGGACCTAAGCTTGGCGGGTCCATTGTTCGGACCCGGCGAAGCCGGCGTACGGCTCTAAGTACTTCTTCCCGGCGAAGCCGGCTACCCGGCAAAGCCGGCTACCCGGCGAAGCGGGTATTCATCTAGTATATATATATATATATATATATTATATAAAAAAAAAACAAGCAACGCCGCTTCGGAAATTCATACCACACCAGACATTACGTTAAACCTGACATGACCTGTCTCCATCGTAGATCAGTTCTTCTTTGTTTGGTAATCAGTAATAATACATGCAGGTATGCAAGGTTGGCGTTGAAAGTCGGCAACACTGACACCGAAACTGTTTTCAAGTCGCGGAACATCTTGCCATCATTACGGCAAATCCAGTGGCCGGTGTTTTTTTTCACGGCGGGGAATAGGCTTTAAACTTCATTAATCTGCGATAAACTTTCCGAAAATTGCCGAAGAAAATACATTCTAGGAACAATCTTTACATGAATCCATTTTTGTCAAGATATAAGAACCGACAAAAAGATAAGTCTGGGTCGAACGAGACCCTACAACGCTATACTTTCTCAGACAATTCCGTTCGTAGGTTTAAAGGCTTATCTGTATGGATTCAAAAGACCTCATGGGAATACTCCTGAGTTCTGTTTCATGTCAGCTTGTTTTCTCTTTAATTTGTCTGAAAGCCGATGCACCTCCAAACATATCATGCAGTTCGTGAATCCATCGATTTTCTGTTCGTCCCTTTCAGTATAATATCGGCCCCTGACGCTCAAAGCCAAACACATTTCAGTATAATATCGGCCCCTGACGCTCAAAGCCAACCACATTTCAGTATAATATCGGCCCCTGACGCCCAAAGCCAAACACATCAGTAACAACAATAAGGGAGAAAAAGAAAGTCAGCCTTTTCGGGTAATATTTATCATTCCCTGGGGGGGATAAAAAGACAGTTTTTTTGTGGTAATGTTTATCTCTATAGCTTCGGGTGAAAACAAGGTCAGCTTTTGTGGTAATATTAATCACCCTCTTGAGTTTTAAAGCTTGATCCTTCTTTGACCAAAGGCTGTGAACGACCGGCCAGGGGGCTTCAGCTAGCAAAAGAACTTTGCCAGTTTTTTTACCGATAGCTTGGAAACTCTGACAGGAGTGCAATTGCGTATCCTTATAGCGGATTATTCAGTTATTCCACTTATAAAAAAATCCAATTATAAAAAATAAAAAATAAATATTTTTTCCCCTCCTGACCCGCCGCAGCATCGGGTGTTTTTCCACGGAATCATGTTTGAAGCGTTTTCCTCGCCATAACTTGCTTTCAATTTGTCTTGGGAATTTGTAATGTGTAACAGTTTAATCCTCAGAAAAACAATGCCCTGACAAAGACGCGTTCGTATCCTTCTCCCCCGCCCGAAATAGCTTTATCAAGTTAAGCCTGTGGACCAATCAGCGTGTGGACCAATCAGCGTCCGCTAGCTGCTTCAGTGGCTTGGATGGAAGAGACTTTAGAGACAACATCCTTACAGCCTGTAAACCATCTTGTACATCACCGTGGAGCTGTCCAGGCTCTTACACTACATCCACCTTAAGGGCAAACAAAAATATGTAATGTTGGTTTTGGGTAACGTAACCAAAAAACATAAGGTCGGTAGGTCGGCTTTTTTTTTACAATTTTTTTATTTTTTAAAAAATAATTTAGTCGATTTTAAAGGAGGTTATTTCCGGGTTCCCTTAGTCTCGGTATGGTGCGCAAAATGTGCCAAAAGTTTTAGTATTTTTGAGAAATAAAAACAAAGTTTTAGGGTCGGCGGGAAAAAATAGGATCGGTCGGGTTACCATAAACAAACATATATTTTCTTTGGCCAAAACAAAAGTGTTCCCCTTTTAAACACATTTCTGCAACAAGTTTTGAACACTTTGTGACATAGTACATGTTCATAGTTCTTCTGGCAAACGAAACACATCGTGTACACTAATGTTCAAATGAACACTTGTGAACACTTTGTGCTTATTGTGTGTGCCTCTTTTACAGTAGAACTATGTGCTACATGTATGTCACAAAGTATTCAACACTTGTTGCAGAAATGTGTTCAAAGTGGAACACTTCTGTTTATAAGAGTGGTTTTTTTCCGCTATCACCACCAAAACAGAAGTCAAATTCACGCTTCCTGTGATGAGTGAGTGAGTGAGTGAGTGAGTGAGTGAGTGAGAGAGAGAGAGAGAGAGAGAGAGAGAGAGAGAGAGAGAGGGAGAGAGAGAGAGAGAGAGAGAGAGGGAGAGAGGAAGAGAGGGTGTGTGTGTGTGTGTGTGTGTGTGTGTGTGTGTGTGTGTGTGTGTGTGTGTGTGTGTGTGTGTGTGTGTGTGTGTGTGTGTGTGTGTGTATGTGTGTGTGTGTATATCCGAATTTATTTTGAGAATTTGTAAACAGGTATTGGTTACAAAAGTACTTCAACAACAACGAAATCCATCTCTGTACATAAATTTGAGCAAAAGGAAGCTTTCACCCCATGTACAAGCCTGAACTGACACATTTGTGGTGACGTACAAGCTGGTTCAGTCACATTAGCTACATGGGAAGAACTGGAAGGTATCTTAAAGACTTTCAAACGATTGTAGCGACCTCTAGCTGTAACTCCCCTAAGTTTTGGGAGAGGTATAGGAATACCTTTTAACGTACAAAACACTCAGACACAGTCAACCACTCTTACTCTAATCACTGACTCCACAACCAGGCAACATCCAAACCAAGTTTATTATTTACACACACGACAACACCGCATTCACATTCACATCCAATCACAATCGCTCAAAATCAAAGATAGATGAAGAAGGAAGAATTATCTTAAAGTTTAACAAAACAAATTGGCTATAAGAATTTATAACTTGATACTAAAAGAACTGTAAATATCCCTAAATATTACCACCTACCACCTTAATTCCCTGATCCCGAAAAATCAAGAAGTCTCTTTATAAATCTATCTCAACTCAAAATCCGCTTATCTTCACCTACAGTAATCAATTAACCCCGTTATTTATTAACTAACTATTATTTCTAACTTACATTTACACTAATACCTCGTGATAGGGACTACCTACGTTTATTGCTACACTGCCTTCAACCTTGATGCATACGATCAACGCCAAACGCAGCTACACATGAAACCAGTAGGCCCAGCCACCAATAATACTAATTAACTTAACTTTAAATAACAAGACTCTCAATTATCTTCCACTTATTTCAACACAATAAATGGTACGAACATTAAGTCATCACTAACACACTCAAATTAATCCACAATGTAACAACCTTACTTCATAGCAACAAATTACAATATCACTACATAATTTTCTCTTCGCGCGTAATGATCATGACGTTTCACAACCAAGTCCAGTTCACATCTCGCCGATCCACAAAAATCAACGTCGCTCAAAACAAAACATAAAAAATAAAGACACTCCAGATTAGTCCCGTTGAATCTTCCACTTATTTCAACACAATAAATGGTACGAACATTAATTCATCAATAACACATTCACATTAATTCACCACGTAACAACCTTACTTCATAACAACAAATTACCATATCACTACATACTTTTCTCTTCGTGCGTAATGATCATGACGTTTCACAACCAAGTCCAGTTCACATCTCGCCGATCCACAAAATCAACGTTGCTCAAAGAAAAAAAACAAAGACACTCCAGATTAGTCCCGTTGAAATGTAATAACCAGGCCTGGTACCCAATTTTCTAACCTAATATTTAATTAATAATCAATTTCTACCTGGTTTCTTCTAACACTTGCACAATCTTTATGTCTTTAATATGTTTAAATTCACTTATAGGTCACAATGCTTAGTGAAGCCACAGCTGCATAACTCGAGGCACACAGATGCCATAATATATTCTTGTGCACAGATTGCTCGTGGCAATAGCATGCCAGCACTTTCCACCACTTTACTCACTGACGGTGGGCCACCTCACCTCCACAGCTCACACTTGCGACACACCGGTGGTCAAACACTCCACCAACAACACGCCTTCCTCCCGGGTAACGAGTCGGAATCATCTTTCTCCCGGAAACTCATGCTGTCTCCTGTGTCGTTCGTCTCTCCTGGCTTGGACTCGCCCACAGCCACGCTTCTATGCTTGAACGCTGTTGTAGGAACAAAGCCAAGTATAACTACTTGTTCCCCAACAATACTTCAATTATCTCCCCTTACCCACAAAGTCCACAAATTAACTCTCCTAACAACAATATCTCCTTCATTAGACTTCCCATAATTATCAATACTAATCAACTTTCAAAGTCCCCTCTTTACTTAATTACTCATTAATTACCATAATTAACTACTTAATTAACCACCCTGGCCATCTCGTCAAAGTTACCATTTAACTTTAACCACAACATCATTATCAAAATACCAGAGTCCCAACATGACCAATTATGTAATAATTCTTACAATTTTCACTCCCTTAAATACCTAATTATAGTCTTTACTTTTATACAATTGTAACGACACCATCATCAATAAAATGACAACAACCAAGGAAACTAAAAAACTAAAACTCTCTCATACACAAACACTACCGAACCAACAAATTTTGACCCTGAGCACGGAAGGAGAGAAAAACTACAGAATTTCAACACACCTTGCCGTTCGAGGACTGACCACCCGTAGAACCCTTGAAGCCACACCAAGACAGCTGGAACACAACTTGTCTCCGGGGTCGAATAAAACATCAACACGCCGGTCGGCCGGATAGAGCATTCACATCAACCATCCGTTCTCTTCACAGTTTTACACAGCAGTGACCTTCGAGCCTGTGACTCGTTCACGCATCACGCAACCCCACGTGCGTGAATACACTCCCGCGATTGGCTGTCCATAGCCACGGACACACACCGAGTCACTGTATAGGCACCCATCTGAGCCAAAACCGCACGAAACCCAACTCATGCACGAATTACAAATAATTCATGGCTGGACTTGGGCAGAGTTTGTGACAAACCCCCCACCCAAGTACAAAACACCCTGTATTGAACCAAAAATCACACACCTCTGCCCAATGCCAGGAATCCTAAAACGTGTAATCCAACCACAACTCCCCCTGAACTAAAACACTACCCAACTCTACTGACATCCATGGACTTGCAAAATGATCCCGCCCACCAAAATCAGTCCATTTTGATGGTTCAATGCTCCCCACATCTGGCTACTCTTCTGAGCGACTGAGCAAGTCGGCCCCCACGTTGTCTCTTCCAGGAATCGCCTGGATGGTATACATGTAGGGTTGCAGAGCCAACGCCCACCGCATCAACCTCTTGTTGTTCGCCTTCAAACCCTCCAGGTACTCCAAGGGTTTGTGGTCGGACTGGATGCAGAAAGGTTTTCCGTAGAGGTACGGGCAAACTTCCGCACCCCCCACACCACCGCCAAGCACTCGCGCTCGATGGTACTGTAGTTACGCTCCGCTGGCAGCAACTTTTTGCTCGCACAGGCCACCATCTGCATCCCGTTCCCCTGGTCTTGGAGTAGCATCGCCCCCAACCCAACACCGGATGCATCTGTGCGAAGAGTGAAAGGCACGGAGAAATCCGGCAGCTTGCACACCGGCTCTGTGGATAACTTCACTTTCAGCGTATCAAGGGCCACCTGCATAGGCTTCGTCCATATGACCTTGTTGGGCTGTGACTTCTTGGTTGCGTCTGTCAGCGGAAGTGCAATGTCAGCAAAACCCGGCACAAATCGACGGTAGAATCCGGCTAGTCCTAGGAAGGATCGGATCTGCCGCTTTGTTGTTGGCCTGGGCATCTTCGCTATCTTGTCCATCTTCCCTTCCTCGGGTTGAATCATTCCATTTCCCACCATGTGTCCCAGGTACTCCAGGCGTTTAAACCCCAAGTAACACTTGGATGGTCGAGCTGACAACGATGCTTCCTGCAGCCGCTGGAATAAAGCTCTGAGACACTCCAAATGACGCTCCACGGTTTCAGTTGCCACCAATATGTCGTCAATGAAATTGTCGATCTCGATCATGTCGAGAGGGCTCAACAGACTCCTCATCATCCTTGAAAAGATGGCTCCTGACGTCTTCAACCCAAACGGCATCACCGTCCACTGGTAACACCCCTGCGGTGTTGTGAATGCGGTCTTGGGCTTGTCTTCTGCCGCCATAGGGATCTGCCAGTATCCCTTTGCCAGATCTATCTTGGATAGATATTTCGCCTTGCTGAGCTTGGCGAACATGGCCTCCATGTTTGGCATAGGTTCGGCGTCAAACTCCACTATCTTGTTCAAACGGCGGTAGTCGGAGCAGAACCTCTTTTTTCCGTCTTTCTTCTCCACGATCACGATTGGAGAGCTGTATGGGGACACCGACGGTTCAATGACCCCCATCTTCAACATCGCGTCGACTTCTTTGGCGATAATGTCCCGCGTCGTGAATGGCAAGGGGAACTGACGGACCCTAACTGGTTCGTCATGCGCCAACCGCATGCTACACTCTGCCAGCGAAGTCCTCCGTGGCAGATCAGTGATGACATCCTTGTTGTCCTTGAGGATTTCCTTGATCCCTATATGCAGTTCTGGCGTCTCTGGATCCAAGTGCACATCCTCGATCGTTTCCTCTGACGTCAGGGGTATCAACGGAATGTCTTCGTGAGATGACTGCACTGTTTCCCACTCCTCCCCTTCATCCACCACACACACCGTTGCTATCGCTGCAGGCCGCTCCACATACTTCTTCAGCATGTTGGCGTGGAACAATTTCTGCTTGGGCCCTATCCTGATGCGGTAGTCACACTCGCCCACTCTTTCCTCCACGACGTAGGGTCCTCGCCAAGCCATCTCCAACTTGTTTTTCTTGAGAGGCAGGAGTAGAAGAGCGCGATCTCCAGCCTCGAAGGTCCGGCGTTTGGCCCCACGGTCGTAGTGCTTCTTCTGGCGCACGGCTTCCTCACACAGATGTTCCCTGGCAACTTTGCATGTTTCTTCTATTCGGTCCCGGAGATTCAACACGTACTCGGACGCGGTCTGCGCTTCCTTCCCGTCTTCTCCTTCTTTTGTCCAGAGATCCCTCAAGATGGCCATAGGTCCCCTCACTGTACGGCCGTACAGCAACTCGAATGGGGAGAACCCAGTACTTTCCTGCGGAACCTCCCTGTATGCGAACAAGACACCTGGGATAAACCGATCCCATGTCTTGGGGTCCTCCACACACAATTTCTTGATCATGGCTTTCAATGTGCCATTAAACCTTTCAACCAAGCCGTTGCATTGCGCATGGTACGGCGTAGTGGTTCGTCCCTTGACGGCGAGCAACCGGTGAACTTCTCGCATGACGGCCCCGGTGAACTGTCCACCCTGGTCCGACAGGACCTCCTTGGGTATCCCCAACCTCGTCCACATAGTCCACAGCGCTTCAGCCACCTTCTCTGCCTCGATGGACTTAAGTGCCACAGCCTCGGGGTAGCGCGTCGCATAGTCCACCATCACCAAGATGAATCTCGCCCCACTGTCAGCTGCTGGCTTGATCGGCCCCACCAAATCCACCGCCACCTTCTCAAATGGAACATTGGGCAGAGGCATTTGCCCAAGCGGCACTTTGGCAACTCGTCCCTTCGGCGTGACTTTTTGGCATCGGTCGCAGGACTGACAGTATCGTCGCACGTCTTCGCACAGGCCTGGCCAATAAAAATCTGCCCATAGACGTTCGCGGGTCTTCTTGGTTCCCAGATGTCCTGCCATGGGTGTGTCGTGGGCGAACTTGAGTAGTCCTTTCCTCAAGGATCTGGGAACGCATATTTGTGAACACTCCAATTTCTTCTCCCGATAAACCCTCTTTAGTATCCCACGAGACATCTTGAACTCCACCATGCCCTTTCCTGCTTGTATCTGTTTCCCTTCCTTCGCCAGTCGTTTTGCGCGCACTAGTGTTTCATCTTCCTGTTGCAAGACTTTCAGCTGATCCGGAGTCACTTGCAGCCCTTCAATCTGCACCACCACCACCGGTTTCACCGGCCGTGCCCCTGCTTCAGCCTGTGCTCTGGTTGTCACTGCTGCACACAACGCCCGTCTGGGATACATCGATATTTCCACCCAGTCTCCGCTCGTAAGCTGGGCCAGGTTTCCCAGGAAAATGTCAGGCCTGATGTTGTCGTTCACAATGGCAAGAATCCTCTCACAGATGTACGGCGATTCTACGTCAACCCATGCTAAGGGGTACGTCTTTGTGCAGTCTAAGTCGGCAAACTCTACGTGCACTGTCCCGTTGGTGTAATCTTCAGGCCTAACAAATGCAGCCTTTACCATGGTCTTGTCTGCCCCTGAATCACGTAGACTGATTGCGTCTCTCCCGTTGACTTTGCACCTTCCCATCGGCCGAAATGGAATTTTCTCGCAGTCTTTGCACAACGGCTCTGACGGCTCGGAAGATTTCGTCTGGTCATCTTGCTCGGTCGTCATGCAGGCGTTCGCAGTACACTCCCTGGCAATGTGTCCCGTCTTATTGCACCGGTGACATATCACTCGACTGTTGTATTCTCGATTCCAGTTCGTCTTTTTGTTCCTGCTGCCCTCTACTGGCCTCACTTGGCCCTCTGACTGCTCTGCCTGTTTCCCCGATTCCACTCCGGTCTTGGTACTCCCGTTGCTTGTAGTCTTCTCCTTTTTCTTTTCCTCATCGTCCATTTGGCCCCCGATGTTACGTTTTGCGTTGAACAATCTGGCGTCCCGTTTTGATTCCAAGTGAGTGAACGCTAACATCGCCGCTTCCTTGGCTGTATCTGGCTTTTTATCGCTGACGTACTGGAACAGCTCACCCCGGAAATTTGACATCAACTGTTCTCTCAGGATCAGGTCATACAGCCGGTCATAGTCTCCCGCACACTGTGACATCGCTATCCATTGATCCAACATGGTCTGCAGCCGACGACTAAACTGTACAAAGTTCTCGTCCCCTTGCTTTGTGATGTTTCTGAATTCCCGACGGTAGTGTTCTGGAGTATGATGGAACTCTTCTAACAGCGCAACCTTGAGCATATTGTAATCGCTGGCATCCTCGGGGGTCATCCGTAGGTATGCTCTCTCTGCGCGACCCTTCAATTGGTCTGCTAATCGACCTGCCCATGTCGCCCTGCTCCACCTGTGTGTAGTCGCTGTTCGCTCGAAGTGGAGGAGGTAGTCGTCAATGTTGACAGAATCATCACAGAATGACATCTTTACCCGGTATTTGTCAAAACTCGGGTCTCTCTCAGTCCCCCCTGTGCGCAGAGCTAACTCCTCTTTCCACCTCGCCTCACTTGCTTGCAGTTCCTCTTCCCGTATGCGCCGCTCCTCCTGGCGTCGCTCTTCCTCATTTCTGCGCCGGGCTTCTTCCTCCTGGCGTCGTGCTTCTTCTTTCCTTTCTTGGAGTTCTCGTTCCTCTTTACGTCGGGCTTCTTCTTTCCTTTCTTGGAACTCCCGTTCCTCTCTCCTTTGGGCCGCTTCTTCCTTGCGTCGGGCTTCTTCTTTCTTCTCCTGAAATTCTCGTTCCTCTTTACGTCGGGCTTCTTCTTCCTTGCGTCGGGCTTCTTCTTTCTTCTCCTGAAGTTCTCGTTCCTCTTTACGTCGGGCTTCTTCTTCCTTGCGTCGGGCTTCTTCTTTCTTCTCCTGAAGTTCTCGTTCCTCTTTACGTCGGGCTTCTTCTTTCTTCTCCTGAAGTTCTCGTTCCTCTTTGCGTTGTCGCCGCTCTTCCTTCCGCAACTTCGCCTGCACCACTCTCTCCTCGACTATGGCCGCCTCCCTGCGCACTTGGGCCATCACAAACTGGGCCAACGTCGCCCCTTGCAAACCCAAGCTTTCACCCTGACTACGGAACCGTGCTAACTCCATGTCTACCGACTCATCGTCAACTCCATTAGAACCTTGGGCCATGATCGGCGACACTCCCCTTATAGCTTGGCCATCACCGTACCCCATCGCCAAACGCTGCGCCCCAACAGACCTCTGCCCCAACACTCCTGGCGTCACCAAAGACCTCTCCATCCTCGGCGTAGAAACCGCGCCCGGCGTACCACCCGTAGCCAACAACGTCGCACCGCCACTTGGTACAGTAAACCGAGGAGGGGTCACCACCAGGGATGCATACGCAGACGTCGCTGGAACCTTCTCCTCCATCCTAGCCGCCCGCCTCAACTGACGCTCATCCCGATCTAAATTCGACATCTCGTCGACGAACCACCCTCACCTTGACCCAAACTCCAAAGATGATCGCCCACACCAACCGCGGACAGAATAATACAAAGCAACAACCACAATAGAACTTACCCAAACAGCCAGCTGACAACCTTGGTAGAGTGAGATCCGAGTGATCAGTTCGGACCCCAGGTGTGCTCAAACTCACTCGTTCTCTCTCCTTCCTCTACCGGGTCAAAATAGCCACCCAGGCTTAAAGCCTTTAAGTCGCCCGCCAACCGCCCACGCTAGTCCTCATTCATACCCTTTCACAACTGATTCACACGAGTCACGGTCCCTACTTCCCGATGCTATCTAAACCCTTCCTAATCCCCGAAATGAAACTCCTATCCCACCGCTGCCACCATTGTAACTCCCCTAAGTTTTGGGAGAGGTATAGGAATACCTTTTAACGTACAAAACACTCAGACACAGTCAACCACTCTTACTCTAATCACTGACTCCACAACCAGGCAACATCCAAACCAAGTTTATTATTTACACACACGACAACACCGCATTCACATTCACATCCAATCACAATCGCTCAAAATCAAAGATAGATGAAGAAGGAAGAATTATCTTAAAGTTTAACAAAACAAATTGGCTATAAGAATTTATAACTTGATACTAAAAGAACTGTAAATATCCCTAAATATTACCACCTACCACCTTAATTCCCTGATCCCGAAAAATCAAGAAGTCTCTTTATAAATCTATCTCAACTCAAAATCCGCTTATCTTCACCTACAGTAATCAATTAACCCCGTTATTTATTAACTAACTATTATTTCTAACTTACATTTACACTAATACCTCGTGATAGGGACTACCTACGTTTATTGCTACACTGCCTTCAACCTTGATGCATACGATCAACGCCAAACGCAGCTACACATGAAACCAGTAGGCCCAGCCACCAATAATACTAATTAACTTAACTTTAAATAACAAGACTCTCAATTATCTTCCACTTATTTCAACACAATAAATGGTACGAACATTAAGTCATCACTAACACACTCAAATTAATCCACAATGTAACAACCTTACTTCATAGCAACAAATTACAATATCACTACATAATTTTCTCTTCGCGCGTAATGATCATGACGTTTCACAACCAAGTCCAGTTCACATCTCGCCGATCCACAAAAATCAACGTCGCTCAAAACAAAACATAAAAAATAAAGACACTCCAGATTAGTCCCGTTGAATCTTCCACTTATTTCAACACAATAAATGGTACGAACATTAATTCATCAATAACACATTCACATTAATTCACCACGTAACAACCTTACTTCATAACAACAAATTACCATATCACTACATACTTTTCTCTTCGTGCGTAATGATCATGACGTTTCACAACCAAGTCCAGTTCACATCTCGCCGATCCACAAAATCAACGTTGCTCAAAGAAAAAAAACAAAGACACTCCAGATTAGTCCCGTTGAAATGTAATAACCAGGCCTGGTACCCAATTTTCTAACCTAATATTTAATTAATAATCAATTTCTACCTGGTTTCTTCTAACACTTGCACAATCTTTATGTCTTTAATATGTTTAAATTCACTTATAGGTCACAATGCTTAGTGAAGCCACAGCTGCATAACTCGAGGCACACAGATGCCATAATATATTCTTGTGCACAGATTGTTCGTGGCAATAGCATGCCAGCACTTTCCACCACTTTACTCACTGACGGTGGGCCACCTCACCTCCACAGCTCACACTTGCGACACACCGGTGGTCAAACACTCCACCAACAACACGCCTTCCTCCCGGGTAACGAGTCGGAATCATCTTTCTCCCGGAAACTCATGCTGTCTCCTGTGTCGTTCGTCTCTCCTGGCTTGGACTCGCCCACAGCCACGCTTCTATGCTTGAACGCTGTTGTAGGAACAAAGCCAAGTATAACTACTTGTTCCCCAACAATACTTCAATTATCTCCCCTTACCCACAAAGTCCACAAATTAACTCTCCTAACAACAATATCTCCTTCATTAGACTTCCCATAATTATCAATACTAATCAACTTTCAAAGTCCCCTCTTTACTTAATTACTCATTAATTACCATAATTAACTACTTAATTAACCACCCTGGCCATCTCGTCAAAGTTACCATTTAACTTTAACCACAACATCATTATCAAAATACCAGAGTCCCAACATGACCAATTATGTAATAATTCTTACAATTTTCACTCCCTTAAATACCTAATTATAGTCTTTACTTTTATACAATTGTAACGACACCATCATCAATAAAATGACAACAACCAAGGAAACTAAAAAACTAAAACTCTCTCATACACAAACACTACCGAACCAACAAATTTTGACCCTGAGCACGGAAGGAGAGAAAAACTACAGAATTTCAACACACCTTGCCGTTCGAGGACTGACCACCCGTAGAACCCTTGAAGCCACACCAAGACAGCTGGAACACAACTTGTCTCCGGGGTCGAATAAAACATCAACACGCCGGTCGGCCGGATAGAGCATTCACATCAACCATCCGTTCTCTTCACAGTTTTACACAGCAGTGACCTTCGAGCCTGTGACTCGTTCACGCATCACGCAACCCCACGTGCGTGAATACACTCCCGCGATTGGCTGTCCATAGCCACGGACACACACCGAGTCACTGTATAGGCACCCATCTGAGCCAAAACCGCACGAAACCCAACTCATGCACGAATTACAAATAATTCATGGCTGGACTTGGGCAGAGTTTGTGACACTAGCGGCTTCACTGGCTCGGAATGCAGCGAGTGAAAAGCAAAAAGCTGACCAAATTGCAGGACTCGATTCCACGGCTGCACAAAACGCGCCCCGCGTGTGGCAACTTTCATTGGTGTCATTTTTCACCTCGCCGAATCCCGCATCGATCTGGAAGGCAAGAAAATTAACGAGGCGCTGGCACGTTCAGGCCTGCACCCAGGTTTTTTTCCTTGGTGAAAAAACAAAACAAAAATGTGGTGAGCTTTTTGTTTAGTCGTGGCATGCAGGCGTGTAAACGTGCTCGCGCATATAGGACAGATGGACAAACAGACAGGTTGGCGGGCGCACAGACACACGGCCAAAAACAAACAAACACACACACAAACGGCCAAAAACAAACACACACACACACACACACGCGCGCGCGCAAGAAAAAAATGCGGTAAGCTTATCGCATAATCATCGCATGCAGGGGCGTGTACGTGCTCGCGCACATTGGACAGATAGACAAACAGACAAACAGGCAGGCTGTCACACACACACACACACACACACACACACACACACACACACACACACACACACACACACACACACACACAAACACATCGTGACAACAAAACCACCCAAGCCATCAGTCTGCACGCCCCAACCTTTTCACAAAAGATACCACAGACTCGGTGCCAGACCAAGGAGAAACGACACCCATTAGGGGACGGTCGTTACAGCCGGCCAGAGCTGGTTCCACATCACAACACGGGCCACCAGGGTCTCAGTGCAATTCACCACCCCCACCCCAGTGTCTACCAGGCAGCGAACAACTTGTGGGGCAGGAACTGAGGCTCTGGGGACATTGTTGCCCTTGATGACTTGGGAGGCTGAGTTGATCTACGAGATGGCGTCAAGCGATGCTAGAATAATCTTGAAGAGCTTTGACTAATCTTCTCTAAGGATGCTTTTTGGCGTTTTGCATTTGACGAATGAATACAGCATTTGGGGCCAAGCAAGCGAACAAACAGTCATTGCCAAGCTTGTTTATATATACATTGTATATATATGTATGTTCTCCCCCTTGGGCTAACGGTTTTAATGAATTTAATCTGTAACAAACAAACAAACAAACAAACAAACAAACAAACAAGAGGCGAAGCCTTCAAGGCTCATGTAAGAAATCGACAAACAGTAACACAAACTCAATCACTCCGTCACACATACACACACACACACAGTAAGCATAGGTGACACGGTGCAAGAGTGCGAGACACTAGATCTAGATCTGTCTGTCTGTAGCCTACTTACGGGGACACGACTGCCAGATGGCCAGATCGACACTGCGCCTTCGACAGCGCTTCCTCGCGCAGACACTGGAAACACGCTGTGCATATTAACCTGTAGGAAATCTCCTTTGGTATCTTCTTTATCTATTTTTCTGGAGCTACGAAACCGAACAATGTGAAATCGTCTTCTCCGAATCGGCGAACTGCAGCTCGGTGATAACTGTATCTATACCACAATCCTTCACGCGATCTGACCTAACCTTGACCCCTGACCTGGTCTACATACCACACAGGACACAAACCAGTCACCTGTTTTTACCCCCCCCCCCCCCCAAAAAACAAAAACAAAAAAAAAACCCACCAAAACACCACCCGTTTTCTTTGGATACACACTTTAACTACATACGTGCCGACAAAATGTTGATCATTGCTTCAATACTTTGAAGCTGTTGCTTGAATAATAACCAGGTAAAATTAGTATTTCGGTGTTCAGTCAAATGTTAAAGTTTCTACCACAGACATACATACTTACGCACGCACGCACGCACGCACGCACAGACAGACAGACAGACAAAAGTTAGCATCGCATTGGATACACTTACGTGAGCCAAAAACAAACAAAATGATGCAACACAACTCTATTGTTTATTATATGGGCAAAACAGATGTCTTTGGGTTCGACAGACAAGCAAACAAATTCCAACGACCCTCCTGGTAAACGTTTGACCGCTGAAAGAGTCATTATTTCGTTCATGGAACTGAGACAAGCAACACAAATCATCTGTAGTACAAGTCTGCATCCCACGAGACAGATCATAAAGTTCTCCCATAGTTTCACATCGCCGCACGGCTCTCGCAAACGCCCTCTCGCAAGTTGCTTAGACTCTGTCTTTGTCTATCGTTGTCTCTCTGTCTCTCTCTGTCTCTCTCTCCCTCTCTCTCTCCCTCTCTCTCCCTCTCTCTCTGTCTCTCTCTGTCTCTCTCTCTGTCTCTCTCTGTCTCTCTCTCTGTCTCTCTCTGTCTCTCTCTCCCTCTCTCTCTGTCTCTCTCTCCCTCTCTGTCTCTCTCTGTCTCTCTCTCCCTCTCTCTCTGTCTCTCTGTCTCTCTCTGTCTCTCTCTCCCTCTCTCTCCCTCTCTCTCTGTCTCTCTCTGTCTCTCTCTGTCTCTCTCTCCCTCTCTCTCTAATACAATTCAATGTTAATAATGTACAGCTTTTGGCTGTGTATAATGTCATGTATGTAAATAAGGGGCAAGTTGAAAGATTAGGCATCGCCTGAAACCTTCTTCCCTTTGTAATGAAGTTTTGAATATGAATCTCTCTTTTCTTTTCGACAAAGCTAACAAAACGCATGCGACACCACTTAGAAAGATATTAGAACAATTCCCCATTGATCCACTTATTAAAACACCGATTGACATGACCGTAATTTATTTTTGGTCGCGAAACAATAAACAAATTAGGTTTCCGGGGAGAGAAGCCAGTGTCGTCATTGAACGACGTAAGGCACGTGACCTGATCAGTTGTCGCCATCTTGCTAATTGCGCTCACTTCCGGTCGGCGTGGGCGCCCCTGGCAGAGTTATTTCCCTTGGGATCAGATTTGGCCACGTTGAGATCTCGAGAGAAAGGCAGTAATTCGATGTTTTTAGCCCCCGAGTAACGATTTTCAAGAAGCTTGACAGGAAAGTTAGAATCCTATGTTGACGCAACAGCTATGAAAAACATTGATACTGGCTGGAACTCCTCAAGAAACACAATAGAACACTGTCAGAAAAGCAACACCCCACTAGCCCCCCTCCCCTCTCACTCTCAGAAAGATAAAAACCGAACACAAAAAACCGCTCTTTTATCAAATTTATTCTTAGACAGTGACAATGGGGTTCTCGGCCTAAAATCCTCCATCTGCTGAGAGAGCTAGCCAAAAAGACTGAAATAACGGAAAGAAAGAAAAATAAAGAGAGAAGGAAAGACAGCAAGAAAGAAAGAAAGAAGGAAAGAAAAAGAAAGAAATATGAAAAGGGAGACAGCCCGAACAGAAGAAAGAGAAATAACGCAAAAGCAACAAATAAAGACAGTAACATAAATATAAAATAGCCAATACCGTGGCCACAACACTGTTGTGCAAAGAAAGAGCTAGAACGGTTGGACACAAACATTACATTACATATTTTGGTAAGCTACAGGACACCATCCCGATCAAACCGGGCAAGAGGAAGAAGCTAGCATCAAGGCGGAGATCGTTGACTGCCACATGCCCAATTCCACCACCACCACGACCACCACCACCCAGACCTCACATACCCCCCACCCCCGCATCCCCCCCCCCCTCACTCTCCACACCCTTCCCTCAAAACGGTCAGCAATCATCCGAATTCTGACCCCTGATCTCCAGAGTAGAGGATCACGACTAACAAGATTGCGTAGCCCACTCGGCTCCGTGGACAAACTCATTTCATCGGCTTTCAGACAAAACTCGTTTTGCTGCGCCAAAGAAGTAGTGCCAAGTCAATTTACACCCAGCCCTCGGACGGTATGTCTTTTGAGACTACACCACTGTTTTGTAAAACATCACGGCCAAGAAGTTACCCTCGTTAGTGTTGCCATTCTGTGATCGACAAGAAGATGTGCTGCCATTGGAGAGAGAGGGGGGGGGAGGGAGAGAGAGAGAGAGAGAGAGAGAGAGAGAGACCGAGAGACAGAGAGACAGAGAGAGAGAGAGAGAGAGAGAGAGAGAGAGAGACCGAGAGAGACCGAGAGGGAAGGAGTGTGTGTGTGTGTGTGTGTGAGTGTGTGTGTGTGTGTGTGTGTGTATGTGTGTGTATTCGTGTGTGTTCGTGTGTGTGCATGCGCCCACGTACACACCCCCACACACACCCACGTCCCTAGACAATGATGCCAATTCCTTAGACACCAAACCGCCAGCCCAACCTTCACAAACAGCACGATCTCCAAACAGTGCGGTTCTTGATTGGAAGCGTCAACAAACGGCAAGCAAAGGGAGAGAATCACCCCGCGAGGGGAGACCATCGCGTGTCAACAATGGCGGGGCTCTGTGACCAAACATCTGCTTTTCAGCCAAGGTGATGGCCCAGTGAAGGCTGGTTTCCGCGATGTCTACTGGGTATATCGACCTGAAAGCTCAGGTCCATTCTGGCTGTCTGTTCGCTTGCTTGCCTGCTTGTTTCGCAGTTTGAATAACTTGACGCGTGGTGGAAAAATGGGCATAAACGCCTTCGGGGAAATCAAGAAAAAGTCTACGAACGAGCAGAACGCGCTCAAACGTTGCGGGAAAAATATGGAACCAATTTGGCAGAAGGCGCGGAACAAATTCCCTGACCGACACAAATGCACAGAAATAAAATGGCACTCGTTCGATAACGAGATAAACTTAGTAAGTAAATTCAATTGTCGATCAGTTCAAAGGCAGAGAGAAGCAAATCATCAGCCAAATGCGAAACAGGACGTGGAACAGAATAACTACCCACAGCAAAGTACAACACACACACGCACACACACACACCTTTCTCAAGAAATTTCCAAAAGGACATTTTGTTTAAACATTGTGGTCCTTAAACTGACTTTCTTCAATGACTCACTGTAACGTAAATCAACGGACACTCGAACAACTAATTTGAACCACGGCAATGTTATAACTCTCATGACACAAGGTATTCCTTCATCGACCGTCACATACTTCTTACATGCACATGCCTATGCAGCAAAGATTTACAGCAAAACCCAAACCACCACTTACAGAAAAGACAGGCATAGACAGCCTCTTGTAGATCTTCTCCAGTTCCTGTGATTGCAGCATGGACACATCTTCGTTGCAGCTCGCCGAGCGCGGACATGACCTCCGCGGTACGTCCATAATGGCTTAATCAGCTCGCCGTGTATGGTCAGAATGAGTCAATTAATTACTCACAAACCTGCACTGTTCATGTCATTTAGTTATTCCTTCAAGCACGTCCTTGATGGCTCAATCACGTCTATGTGTGGTGAGAGTGAGTTAATTACACAAAAACCTGCACTTTTCATGTTCATTGTTCCTTTGAAGCCCGTTCATTATGAGTTAATGATGCCGCCGTGCGTTGAGAATGAGTTAATTGCACACATACCTGCATTTTTCATGTCATTTAATTGTTCCTTCAAGCCCGTTCATTATGAATTAATGATGCCGCCGCGCGCGCAGTCTGAGTTAGTTACAGAGGCCTGCATTTGTTCACGTGATTTCTCCTTCGTTGCACTTTCATCATGAGTTTATCACGCCGCAGGTTCATGATGAGTACATTGAAAGCCATACGTTAAGAAATATTTCATGTTTGTGTTTGTTCACTGCTGTACTTCATCCACCCGGCCTCTATTTTGCCCTGGTATTCTTTCCGTGAAACTATAGCACTTTTTCAATCTCTCCAACATGAGTCAAAACGCGAAACAGACACGCAGCACCTGCGAAAATAACAGACACTAATGTTAAAAACAAAAGAATCCTTACTCACCAAAACGAAGACAACACAACTGTCGAACTGTTTAGCCTTTGAAGGCTTCTTCATGACCCAAACGAAGAAATTAATTAAACCTTCAATGACGAACATTCGACAGTTGTGTTGTCCTCGTCACGGTGAGTAAGGCCCCCCCCCAAAAAAAAATTGGTCTGTTTACGGTAACATAGGCTAAAAAAAATAGGGTCGGTAGGTCGGGATTTTTTTTTCTTCCCAAAAAACCATATTATTTTTTACGTTATTTTTATTTTTTATTTTTTTTCTTCCCAAATGCCAAAAAAAAGTCTAGGGTCGCGCGAAAAAAATAGGGTCGGTCGGGTTACCGTAAACAGACTATTTTTTTTTTTGGCCTAAGGATATCTTTTGTTTTTGACATTGTGCCTCACCAGCAATCAATTCTTTTTTTAACGACACACATCAACATCCAATGTATTTTCTGTCACTCCTTTCTCTTCGTTATGGTTTGTTTTCAATTTTTGTTTGGAAGTCAAAAACACCGTATAATTCCTCAGCCTGAAATTCGGAAAATTCCGTCCTCTCGAAGAACACAACGCGATGCTGTTTCGTTTTCTATGCACACATTCATAGCGGTTTTTTCTCCCTCCCGAAACAAGCGAAGAAGCTGACTGGACAGATCGATAAGTCTACACTAGCTGACTCAGTAACCAGATGGAGTTCCATACTGACTCACCAGACTGTCACACAAATCCTCGATTCTGAAGAAATTCGCCAAATATGAAATTTCAGTAGTGAGTGTTTCATTTTATCCCTAGTTTAGTATAAACACTTTGATATTTTTTATCGGCAATGAAATCGAGATTTTTTCCCTTCTTTTTCTAATTTCTTTTTTCTTCCATTTTACTATTTTTTTCTCAGAATTCTGTGTCATTTCTTACGAAACTAATTCAATGACTCTCTTTCTTCTTTCTTTCTTTCGATTATTTTTCACTATTCTGTTTTGTTTCTTACTAAACCAATATCCCAATATGTCTATCCAAAAACGAATGTATTCTCCTATTGATATTTGAATCAGATAGCTTTTAACACCAACAGCAGCTCTGTTTAGCTTTAGTGGTATGAATGTCTCGACGCGCGATTCTGTGACTGAGAGAAAGAGTAATTCAAGTTTCAAACTTCAAAACCGTGGCGCTTCTCCAAGAAATGCTTTCCCCCAAAGGCACACGACACTGCATGGGTCGTGAAAATGAACAAACTATGCCAGAGTGTGTCACTCTTGCCAGTTGCTAGACTCTCCGCTTCCTATCCTTTTCCTGTCTGGGGCGGTTATGCGCCTGTATTTCCCGCATGTGTTTCTGGGCGATACAAACACTGGTGAGTCTTAATGCAATGTAGTGTGTGTGTGTGTGAGTGAGACGGTCACGTGTGTGTGTGTGTGTGTGTGTGTGTGTGTGTGTGTGTGTGTGTGTGTGCCAGTGTGTGAGTCTGTGTGTGTGTGTGTGTGTGTGTGTGTGTGTGTGTGTGTGTCTGTGTCTGCCTGTATGCCTCTGTGTACACGAACACACTGTCCATCCCTGTCGGTCTACACATAACTCATTCCTCCAGTTCAAAACTTTACCTACTGCCGTAACACCACTTGAAAACAAAGACCACAGCCACCACATACATCCACACAGGAAAACCGCCACAACACAACTGTTACAGATCTAGCGGCATTCAGCCGACAAAACCCAGACCTTGAAATCCCTTACACGTGCGAGCAAGCATGGCAGCGCCAAAACCCTGATGATTGGTGAGTCATCATCTGTGAGCGCGTAACAGGACAATCCCGGCTTTCTCTTACTAATCGATTGTACGCGAGGCGATTACGCGGCTCAGTCGCTGCTGAGTTATCTCTTCTGTTGGTACAGTCGATACGGTCACGCTGGCGTGTTTTCAGCTACGGGCGTTTTGCAGTCTTTATGAAAGCTTCATACTATCAGTCCGTGTTTGACTATCTCTTATAATGGAAAGGGATTGTGTTCACGTTCACTTTCTTTCTTTATTTCTTTATTTGGTGTTTAACGTCGTTTTCAACCACGAAGGTTATATCGCGACGGGGAAAGGGGGGAGATGGGATAGAGCCACTTGTCAATTGTTTCTTGTTCACAAAAGCACTAATCAAAAATTTGCTCCAGGGGCTTGCAACGTAGTACAATATATTACCTTACTGGGAGAATGCAAGTTTCCAGTACAAAGGACTTAACATTTCTTACATACTGTTTGACTAAAATCTTTACAAACATTGACTGTATTCTATACAAGAAACTCTTAACAGTAAAAGGAGAAACAGAATCCGTTAGTCGCCTCTTACGACATGCTGGGGAGCATCGGGTAAATTCTCCCCCCTAACCCGCGGGGGGGGGGGGGGGGGGGGTGTTCACGTTCACGGACGTTTTCCAAGTCTTTAAAAGCTTCATATCAGTCCATGTTTGACTATTTCTTAATGGACTATGATTATCCCGTAATGGACGTGTATTATCTTCCTTTTTGTACCCATGTTTTTGTTCAAAATAGACTGAGTCGTCCAGGCTTGTACACTCATGTGGCTCTATCTGACCAAGTATGGATATATCCGCTCAGACTGTTAGCTTCAGTCGCCTCTTGTAACGTCGATCTAACGCCTGCATTCCAGCGTGTCGATACACAATTACTTCACAGTTACTACACAGTTACTACACAGTTACTACAATTTTGAGAGCATCCTTCCACTTGGACACAAATAAACAATCAATGGAGGGAATGGCTGATAGTGAACAGTTACGATTGTAACTCAGTATACAAAATCCAATTGTCCACAGAAAACAATTTTTTTTTTGAATATGTCCAGGATGCTTAAATCTCAAATTAAATCCTAGACCGATCTGGTGAAGTTTAAAAATTGTGTAAACGGGAAAGAAATGTATCTTTAAAGCTCGAATCAAAGGGATTCCTCTGTTCAGTTTATTCCTCACATTACACATTCCATTTTCTAGACTTTCCCAAACTTGTTCTAACTTCATCACTCGGTTCACAAGCACTGCTGTTTTATACCGTATGTAGGCCGCGAGTTGAACGCCCACTTCAATATTTCCACACACTATTTTTTTCTCAGACATAGAGCCCGTCTGTTCTTTTTCAATTAGTTAAGCCTTTCTCAGTCGCAGACAGCCCTTCCTTTTTCGAAATAAAGTAGTTCAGAATTTTGTTCTGAATAGGCCTTTACAAGAGTCGACAAAATCAATATCACATGTTGCTTTCTGTTGTACTATTTGCTCAGTCACTTAGAACCCAATTAGTGCACTTTGTTGAACTCCTACGCATTTTCCCAGTCATTTTGATTAGATGAGGCTTAGTATTACATTTTGTTTGTTTGCTTAGCCGACCACGAAGGGCCATATCAGGGCGGTGCTGCTTTGACATATAACGTGCGCCACACACAAGACAGAAGTCGCAGCACA